>NC_056750.1:321555014-321606538 GCF_019279795.1 Protopterus annectens | reverse complement strand
AGGGGGAAATTGGTAGCGAGGTTTATCTGCACCAAAATTCAGATGGGGGTCTTGCCAGCCCTCTCTTCCTCTGGAGGGGGCAGCTCATAGCCTTTCTTTATTCCTTTCACTCATTCTGTGATTTGGAGTTCAGTTTACAAGCCCTTGGATCCGAGGACCCTCGTGGTTGAGGGATTGTTGCCGTTGGTACCTTGTACCTCGATGCCATTGGCTTGAGCATGTCAGATCTGAGCTCTCGGAGCCATAGCCTCTGGGACAGATCCGAGGTGGGGCTGTCTGCTCCTAGTGTGTCAGAGCACAGTATTCCCCTCCCTGTCTGGTCAAAGGGGAACAGCTCCAGCTGGCACTTCTCAGGATGTCCATTCTTCTTCAGCCTTTGATGTGGTGGAGAGTGTTCTCTCGGTGTAGAGACCCTTGACCATCTTGTCCTTGGACTCCAGCCCGACTTCCTCTGTTTTGGGTACAGTCTGTGCATGTTTTGCCTCACGAAGCCCCCGTGATGGAGCAGCAGGACGTTCTTGTGCCCTCCCTGGAGATCCCTTGCAAATGGACATGTAAAAGGAGGCACTTGGACTTCCACCGGAGTTCCTCACCAAAAACACTGATTTGGAGGAAGGGCAAAGTTCCCCCCCCGATCACCCCCCCCAACTGGGGAGTGGTCTGCTAACGTCAGACAAGTCTGTGTTCTTAGAAGCATTTGGCACAGGCCCATCTACTTCCTGAGGGCACCGTCCTGTGGTTTCCTTAGTGGACCTAATAACATCTTAGGCATGGAAGGAACCAGATATGGTGGAGCCTATCCCTAAGGCATGGAAGGAACCAGATATGGTGGAGCCTATCCCTAAGCACCCTGATGAAGTCCTTAGCTCCCCTTCAGACGGGACATGTTGGAACAGAGGGTTCCTGGGTTGATGCTATGGTGGTGGCAGCTGCTACCAAGAAAGAGCTCACTCAGGAGAGCTCTTTGTTCCATCTTCCTGCAGAGTCAAGGGCATTGGATCAATTCGGGAAGTGGTTCTTTGCTTCAGCCACCTTGTCTGTGAGAGTGCTGAATTACATGGCACATTTGATTTCGGCTGCAGCAAGACCCAGTGAAGATCATTGAATCAATCTCGGAGCCCATGTTGGCGGGAGATGAGAAGACCCTTTCCGCTCGTATGGCCACTCTGAAATCAGTCGCTAACACTGCCATGCATCTCCTCTCCCATGCTACTGAGGGAGCCTCTAGTGCAGCTGGCACAGGCGTTGCCATCAGGCAATGAGCCTGGCTCCTGCTATGTCAATTCTCAGAACCCTTCAAGGCGTCATTTACCAATGACCTGTATGGTTCCTCCCTGTTTGGGAGGTCGGTACGCGAGACTATGGTCCAGAGTGAGAAGGACTTGTAGACACTGTCTGCCATCGAAATCTGCTGCTTCTCCCCTCAAAGATCATTTTCTAGGAGTTAGCAAGGGGGCTAAGAAGATGTGGTTCCGGAAGTCTCAGACGTTTTTCCATGACACTCAGGACTCGCCATCCCCCAGAGGCAGAGGGGGTTTTGTTAGATGCCACCCCAGAGGCAGAGGGGGGGTCTGACAAATTATGGGTCTCGAGAACCATTCTCGGACAGACATGCACAGCCCTGAAGGGCTGCCAGACTGCACTTCTCTGGAGGCAGTTGGCTATCGCTACACCCAGTGGAATGGAAGTCAATAACAGATTGCTGGGTGTTGCAGATCATATCCAGAGGCTATTCAGTCCCATTCCTCGAACCACCCCATCCACCCAAACACCTCCCGAACGTCCCACCCACGCAAAGGTAGGAAGCAGCACTAGAAATAAAGATGCTAGTAAAATGAGTCATCTCACATGTCCCCCTCGACCAATCCAGATCAGGCATTTATTCCAGGTTCTTTTTAGTGCCAAAGAAAACAGGGGACCTAAGACCCATTTTGGATCTATCCACCTTGAACCTGTCAGTGGCCAAGATGAAATTCCAGATGGTCACACTTCAATCCATCCTGCCCTACTTGCAGAAGAATGACTGGATGTGCTCGATCGACCTCCCGAATGCGTATTACCATATCAAGATGGACAGGTGTTCTCTGAGGTTTTTTCGCTTCCGAGTAGGAGCCAATCATAATCAGTTCAAAGCCCTTCCCTTGGGTCTCATCACAGCCCCCAGGGTGTTCACCAAGGTGATGACAGTAGCGACTCACCTGAGGCTTCAGGGTATTCGGGTCTTTCCTTAGCTGGATGATTGGCTCTTCGCTGCCCCCTCTGAGCATCAACTTTGTCAAGCCAGAAATTATGTCCTCTTTCTAGCACAGAATGTGGGCATCGCCATCAGTCTCAACAAATTGTCGATGGCCTTTGTTCAGGTCTTAGATTTTATTGGGGCTTAGTTGGGCACTATCCAGATGAAAGTTTTCCTCACCTCAGAAATGATACACAACCTGAAGCTACATGTTCTGTACATCTTTCAAGCCCAGTCCCTGACAGGAGAGACCATACTGAGGGCGTTGGGGTCTATGGTGGCCACAATCAACCTGCTGCCCTTAACGCGCCTTCACAAGCAAATTTTTCAGTGCACTCTTGCCGTTCAATGGTCTCTAGTAGCTCTGCCATTGTCTCACCCAGTATGAATTTCCCAGGTGTGCATGGACTCTCTTCAGTGGTGGATTCATTTTTTGGACCTGGTCAGTCCTAGTCACTTTCTCAAGACCACAGTGACCACGGACTCCTCCCAGCTAGGGTGGGGGTGGGGATTGCTCGGGAAAGACTGTTCAAGGCACGTGGTCTCCATCAGAGACCAGTTTGTATATCAACGTCCTTGAGATGAGGGCGGTGTTTCTGGCATTGCAGGACCTTCTTCCCCATCTTCCTCTAGGGACGACTGCTATCCAGACTGACACTATGTTTGTGGTTTGGTCCATCAAACGGGGGAACCAGATCTTACCCCCTTTGTTGCGAAGCCATGAGTGTATGAATGGGTGATCACCACCGGCCTTTTTCTGGTGGCAACGCACATTCTAGCAGACAGGCTCAGCAGATCTACCCTGATGCCTTACGAGTGGTCTCTGTATCCTTCATTGGCAGAGCAGATTTTTCTTAAGTGGGGTCATCCTTGCTGAGATCTATTTAGATCTCCTTCCAATGTGAAATGCAGCACGTTCTTCACTCTGAACCCCCCTCAGGGGGAAGCCCCCAGAAACACACTGATTCATGCTTGGCCTCCCAGTCTTCTTTATGCCTGTCCTCTTCAGAAACTCACAGGCTGTGGAGCTTTGTGATCCTCATACCCCATTCTTGCCTCGCCAAGTCTGGTTTCCTTTACTATGGTCTCATCTAGTAGCTCCACGAGGGATATTGGATCCAGTTCAGGATCTCATTTCTCATTCCTCGGGGATTCCTTACCCAGAGCTTCAGACTGTCCAGTTCCCATGATTATTAGGACTCCTGGTTTATCTTCCCCCGTTAAAACCATTTTGGTGGTGGCTCACAAGTCTTCCACCAGAAGGGTATACCATAGCAAGTGGAAATGTTTTTTCATATGGGCCTCGCAGCATGCATTGGATCCCTTTACTGCTCCAGTGTCTGCAGTATTGGAATTTTTATCTGGGATTTTTCAGCAAGGTGCCAGTTTCTCCACTGTCAAAGTCCAACTGGCTGCAATTTCCAATTTTCATGTGGGGGGAAAATATGACTTTGGCCTCTAATAAACTTTGCAAGACCTTACTTAAGGGTATCTTTCTTCTGAGACCCCCAGTGAAGGATCCTACAGCTCCGTGGCACCTTACATTAGTGCTTCAGGCTTTAGTCTTGCTCCCTTTTGAACCTGCAGCTTGGGTTGATTTTCAGTATCTCTCTTGGAAGCCTGCCTTTTTAGTTGCCATTCCTTCTGCTAGGAGAGTGTCAGAACTTCAAGCATGATCGATCAAGGTTCCTTATATGATTTTTCATAAGGATAGAGTGTCTCTGCATACTAACCCATCTTTCTTCCCAAAGTAACGTCAGAAGCCAGTATTAATTAGACTATTAATCTTCCATTTTTTTTCCAAATTCTCAAAAAAGAGAGAATATAAATTACATTTACTGGATGTGCATAGACAATTACGGTTCTACTTGCACAGGACAAAAGCTTTTTGTAAGTCTGACCAGCTGTTCATTTCTTACTCAAAACTCTTTTTAGGGAAACCAATCTCCAATGTTACGATTACCCGTTGGATTTCCCAGTGCATTATTCGGGCGTACTCTGTCCGGGGAGTTTCCCTGCCAGGTCAGGTAAAACTACATTCTACCAGATCTATGGCTACTTCAGCAGCTTTTTGGTCCAGTGTGTCGCTGGATGATGCCTTTTCTGCAGCTACTTGATCCTCATCTCATACCTTCATTTCTCATTATAAATTGGATATCATATCCAGGAACAGGGCCTCTTTTGGCTCCACTGTGCTCCAGAATATCTTCCATAAGGGCCTCCCAGGTGTATAATAGCTAGGGAGTCTGTCCCACAGGTTGAAGATCAAATGACGTCCACTACTTCAGATAAAGAAGTTATGTGCTCACCATAACGTTCCATCTGAGTAGTTGTATTTTATTGGTCTTCAACCAACCCCACCCCTTTCGCCGACCTTGTCACTATTGTCCTGGCCATATATATGGAAGATGAACATCTTGAGTGTCCTTGGTTTAGGTAATTTGGGTTGCCAGTAGTGGTAAGGTCTTGCTGGGTCGGGCGTATGTTGGGCAGCAAACTTTATCTGAAGGGAGGAAGGAGACTGGGGGCATAGTGGGTAAGGGGAGGAGCTTGGAGCTCGGATCAGATTCCGGATATGCAGCCATAACCCACAGGTTGAAGACAAATGAAGTAAAACTACTCAGTTGGAACATTACGGTGAATACATAACTTTTTAATGACCATGGGGTAGGTAAGGCAAATCTGTAACCAATGGGATAGGTCATTTCGAGCACAAAAAGGGAAAGTGGCTAGGCATAAAATGTCCCTCAAGGGCAGCTAGTCATTTCTTGTGATCTATTAAATATACAGATTGTGTGTGTGTGTGTGTGTGTGTGTGTGTGTGTGTGTGTGTGTGTGTGTGTGTGTGTGTGTGTGTGTGTGTGTGTGTGTGTGTGTGTGTGTGTGTGTGTGCCGGTTTCTCTCTGGTCATGTCTGAGAAACCAACAGGTTTCAAGAGCTGCACTTCTTGTGGACTCAAGATCCCTAACTGACATCTACAAGAAGTGCATCTGTTTCCTAGGACCAGGACATATAGATGTGGAGTGTTTTGTGTGGCCTTCAATCCCCGAGGTTTGGGGTGCTTTGTGTGGCCTTCAATCCCAGAGGTTTGGACAACCACAGGAAAAAGCTCAATTTAAAGGGCTTGCTGCCTGTGTCCTCCACTTCTGGGGCTCAACCCCCCCCCCTTAAACATGTTGCCTCCTAGTGCTTAGCTTACTCTGGAGACTCTTCATAGCATGGTCGGAAGAGACCTTGGGTCTCTAAGTCTCCACTGGATCAGAGCGCCTCCAGAAAGTCACCTGATCAGAATATCTGTTCGGATCTATTGTCTGTGTCTCCAGGCATTTCAAACCAAGTGTTTTGATCTGAAGGTTTTCTTGGATCTGTCTTCCTATGCTCTGAGCACCTCTAAGTCTGCTATGGATCCTACGTCTTTTATGGTTCTGGAAAGATTGATTGCGATCTCGGGATCCCCTGTTCCTGGCACCTCCTCCTTGGATCCCAAAGCTTCGGATTCAGTGGTTAGGGGCCTCCCACCCAGTCTTCCAGGTGGAACTGGTATCGCCAGCTCTTCCCTCAAAGGTCCTTCAAACTCCATTCAAATCTAGGCATACATCCTTGGAATCTTCCCGGTCTTCCTTAAGGTTCACAGAGGCTGATATGGACAGGATGATGTGGAATTTTCTCAAGGCACAGATCTAGATGGGAATCTTGCCATCTGCGTCCCACTTTGGATCTGTGCGTGCTCCATTTCCTACCTTGCCGACTCCTTTTCCAATCTGACCTCTGGTTTTGGAATCCCATGAGCCTGGGTGCCAGAGAGTCTATGTTGGATCCAAGGAACCTTCCTTCCTCTACTCTGACTATATCCCTGACCAGCTCTGCTGTGTTTTTTGTCTGATCAGATTGGGTCCTGGATCCAGGGTGTTGGTGCAGACTCTAAGATATTGCCATTGGCACTGACTTTGCATCCATCCCTTCCCCTTGGGGATTTGTCCATCAACAGCTGTGGTCTGGTTCTGTCGGAAGGCCATAGATCCATGGGTGGCTCTGCTCCTTCCCTCCCATGACTTCAGTTCCGAGGGAGAGGAATGGGGTCTCCACGGGTCTGTTGGCCTCCTGGGTTGCAGAAAGGGCTTTCTCTAGAATAAGAGAATAGTCCCTTCATACCCAGGGTCTGACCTGTACTTCATCCGATCTGAGCACTGAGCCCATCACTCCTGCCGTAGGTCAGTCTCCAGGTTATCCCCCCCCCACCCCCACCCCTGGGAATCCCCATTCTTCCAATACCTCCCTGGAATACCCTATGGAGGAGGTTGCTATGGAGTCGAGGACACAGGTTTCGATTGAGGGAGAATGATCTCTCTGATCACCACTTGAGGATGTCTTCTTCAGAGACATTCTAGAACTTGTCCGACAGAAAGGTGGATGGTCTACCCAATCTCCTTTTTCTGAATCTGTGTTCCTGGAGGCTTTTGCAATGGCACTGTGTGTCCTGGGTGATTCTCCTGGCGGATGAGCTGATGGATCTTGTCTTCCGCCAGGTCTGGAAGGAACCAAACATGGTTGAGTCTGTTCCTTAGTGCCCCAACAGGTTCCTCGGTCTGCCATAGGATTGTATGCATTAGAGTAAAGGTGTTCCTTTAGATGCTATTGCAGCAGTCCCCAAAAAGGAGCTAGCAGAGCAAGGCTCAGCTGTCTGTGAAACAAGGAGCCTAGGGTGTTAAACAAGACATGAAAAGTGCATTTATGCCTCAGCTGCTTTCGCACTGAGGTTATTTAATTGCTTGGCGCACTTCACCTGTTTGCAGAGACCTGGTTAAGGAATTCTGCAACTCTCTTGCTGAGACCATGTCAGAAGAGCACTTGAAAAAGGTTTCACCCCAACTGGGTATTCTTTCCTTGCCAGTTCCTCAATGAGGTTGATTTTGCATGCTGCAGAAGGCATCTCACATGCAGCCGGTGCAGGCATAACCATTGGGAGACATGCCTGGATGTGGCTTTGACTTTGTGGAATTGTTCAAGGCATCAGTCATTAATGCCCTCTTTTTATGGGTCCTCCTTATTTGGACAATCTGTGAAAGACACATAACTCACAACAAGCAAGAAGGAAAGACTTTGTCTGCAATTGTGATTAAGTTTACTACGCCTCAGAAAATCTTTTCTAGGAACCAGCAAGGAGGCAAGAAAACTTGGTTCAGGAAGTCTCCAGGATCTTTTCAATTGCGCGGTGATACTTACTTCCTCCAGAGGCGGGGAGGGGAATGCAGAATCAGGGCTCCCAAGAGCGGGCCGGGGTCTGCAGAATCGGGGCTCCAGGCAACTTTTCCCTGATGGGCCTTTTCAGCATTCCTGAAGTGTTGCCTGACTGCCCATCTCTGGAGGCAGCTGGGGTTGTCTATCCCTTCACCTAGATGCCTTGACAAATATAACTCCTGGTTGCTAAACATAATATCCAGAGGCTATTGCATTTCTTTATCTCTGAGACCAAGTCCGATGAGGAAACTCCCTGACTCTTCACCCAGTCAGAGGGAGTGCACTGTGCGAGAAGTTCAAAAACTTCTGCAAAAAATTCATCTAAGAAGTCCTGACTGAGCAAAGAAGATTCTAAACTTATTCTTGCTTTCTTTTTGTGCCAAAAAAGACAGGGTACCTGAGACCTTTTCTGGACTTCAGCAACTTGAATAATTTTGTCAAGAAGCCAAAGTTCTGAATGGTTACGGTTCAGTCCATTCTGCCACTTTTTCACTAGGATGATTGGATGTGCTCTGTGGATCTTCAAGATGCATGCTATCGTATCATGTTTGACAGGTGCTCCAGAAAACATTTGCATTTTTGTCTGGGAGTCTGTCATTACCAGTTCAGAGCACTGCCTTTTGGACTCGCCATAGCCACCAGGGTGTTTACCAAATGTTTGGCAGTCGTATCTGCTCACCTTGGGCTACAAGTAATCCAGGTGTTTCCGTACCTAGACGATTGGCTCCTTACTGCTCCAGCAAGGCATCTTCTGCTACAGTCAATATACTATCTATCGAGAATCTTCAACCACTTAGGCATTGCAGTAAACCTAGCAAAATCAAACTTGAAGCTTGTCAAGAACCTAGAGTTCATAGGAACACAATTAGACACACCACAAGTGGCCTGTTTACTGATGACATTGCACATCTGTAAGACAACCGCTTCAAGATTTTATTAGATGTTCCTTTGCCACCAGCTAGGTTGATTCTATGGGCTTTGGGATCAGTGGCAGCTGCGATCATTCTAGTCCCCTTAGCAAGGATTTTTACGAGGGCTGTCCAGTGGGACATAGTGGTTCAGTAGTCCATTCTTTGTCTCCCACTATCTGCTCTTGTAAAACTGTCTTTGATCTGCAGGAGCCATCTACAGTGGTGGTTAAAATCAAATGACATGTCTCTGGGCAGGCCCTTTTTTCTAGCTTTCTAGCCTTTGGAGCTAGCATTGTTGCAACCTTTTTGCGTCTCCCCTGAACTTCAAGTGCAACAAGTATTCTGCTCTGATTCCCCCTGAAGGGGGAGTCACTGAGGGATGCTATAGTCCATAATTTGCCCTCTGGGTCTCCTTTATGCTTACCCTCCACTTCTGTTGACAGCGAAAATCCTACAGAAAGCCAGCAGGCCGAAGAGTTAAGTAATCCTTATTGCCCCTTTCTGGACTTGTCGGATGTGGTTCCCCTTCCTTTGGTCTCACCTCAAGTATCTGCCTTGGATTCTGGATCCCATACATGATCTCATTTCTCACCTGTCACCCAGCCTTCATACCCTAAAACTGACCACACGTTTTCTCCACTTCAGTAATTGTAAGAAAGTCCAGGCTTGTCCCCTCTCTCCGTGACATTATGCTGGCCTCTCAGAGGGACTTCCACTAAAAAGGTCTACAACAGCAAGTGGAAGAGGTTCTCCATTTGGGTGTTAAAGGAGAATATTAATACTTTCTCGGCATCCCCAACTTCAGTTCTCCATTTTCTTAGCAGCCTTTCAGGAAGGAGCCAGTTTCTCCACCATCAAACGTCCTCTGGCTGCCATATCCAATTTTCATTTTAGGAAGAGGGACTACTCTCTCTCCTCCTAAATTATTTAAAGGTTTCATGAAGGGAATTTTTCATCTTAGATCTCTAATGAAAGTTCCTTCTCCCCGTGGGATCACAGATTGATACTGCGAGTTCTTACCCAGAAGCCCTTTGAACCAGCTGATTCTCATGACATGAAATTTCTCTCTTGGAAAACAGTCCTTTTGGTAGCTATTGCTTCCACTAAGAGAATATTGGAGCTTCAAGCTTCATCAGCCAGACCTCCTTACATCATTTTTTATAAAGATAGGGCATCCTTAAGAACAAATCATTCTTCATGCCTGGGGTGGCCATGGAGTCTTAACATTAAACAATCCATTCAGTTACCAGTTTTCTTCCCCAAATTCTCAAACAAGGTTGAATATGTTTTGCATCTGCTAGATGTTCACAGACAACTGTTTCTTAACCTCCACAGGACAAACAAGCATAGGAAATCTGTTCAACTGTTTATCTTTTTCTCAACAAACTGGTCAGGCAGTTACAAAAATCACTTTAGCCAAGTGGATAATGGAATGTATTTCATTCATTCATTTATTGTAAAAAGTATTGATTTGCCGTGACCTCCCAAGGCTCATTCCACCAGAGCTATGACTACTTCATCTGCTTTCTCTTCTACAGCCTCAGTTTTTGAAATTCATGCTGCAGCCACTTGGTCATTATAAATTGGATATTATTTCTAGGAGCAGGGCATCCTTTGGCTCGACCTGTGCTCCGGCACATCCTTTCTTGAGGGCCACCCAGGGATCATGTAGATGGGGACTCCGACACATCAGTGAGGAAGAATGAAAAGGATAACACCAGATGTAAAAGTTATGTACTCACCATAACTGTCTGTGTTGTCCATTTTCATTGTTCGTCACGTTTCTCCCAGCCAACCCCTGGTCTGATGCCTTTGAGAAGAGCTTGGAAGAAATTCAGAACCCATGGGTTCCTGCTTTGAGCCTCTGGTAGTTTCTTTCTCTGTAGTGTTGCTATAGTCACTTTTGTTATAGGGCAGCAAACTCCACCTGGGATGTTGAGGAAAGTATGGTGCATTATGGGTAAAGGGAAGGAGTTCGACTCTGATCTAAAGTCTTGGAAAGTGGCTGAGTCAGATCTGATATCTGATCACAGACCCAACATTGAGGAAGAATGAAAGTGGATAGCACAAATACCTAGTTGTGTAAGTACATAACTTCTAATTTTCCTTTTCTGTTGTGTATCTTTGTTAGCAAAGGTTAATAATTATGTTGGGCATAATAAATTGATCCGAGTCTTCCATGAATTGCCTGCTTTTTGTCTTGGTCCATAGCATGATCTGCTCAGTTGTCTCTGTATGTTTCATCCAAACAAAGGACATTAAAATACAGGACATAATTTCTACACAAGTTTGTGTCTTTGACATGTGCTTGGTCCTAGTCCTCTGTGTTATCCCCTGGCTCTTTTCCTGTGACTGCCCACATAAGAAAAAGTACCTGGAGAAGTTCCCAAAAGAGAAGAAAATCTTTGAGCAGAAGAAGACTTGTACTTCAACTGTTTGCCTGTCAGGGCCCTGAACTGTCAATCTGACATGCTGAAGTCAGAAGGCCCTTCTTAGGCAGCTGAGACAGACAAAGGAGATGCTTGACCTATGTAGCCTCATTTTCCAAGTTTTTTAGCATTCGGTGAAACGCAGCTTTGATGGAGCGGATGTATCATGTGGGGGGTCTGGTGGTTAGAATATATGGCTATCTGAGTGAGGACTATGCCCCTACCAGAGCATGTAGAAGCAAGACTCCTTGCTGTCCAGTACCCCTCCCTCCCAACAAACAAATGCATGAGGATCTCTTTGGACCCTTGCAGAGAATGTGTTTAAGAAAAGTGGAGGAAATGTCATGCAGTCTGTCCATGATCTGTTTTCTTCTGCGCATAAATATTTTACAAAACACTTTAGCAGGGAAAGAGAAAAATCACATAAGGGCAAAAAGGACAGCTACAGAAAAACAAGTTGACTAGAGGGGAAATCCCATAAGACCTTTACCTTTAAAGATAGGCAAACTAGCCCTTGTGGAATAATAGGCCATCACACAGGACAGGTGGGTCCCGCTGACACTACTTGAGTGCGTACTCCTGATTTAAAGCCAAACATTTTAGATATCCCACAGGTCACCAAGTGTCAAATGTGCCTCATATGCCTCATGCTGCCTCATTAAAAGACTTGGTATTCTAGGGAGCCATAGATATGGTACCATAAAAAAATGTTTCTTCCTAGCTGTTCCTGATCCCAAGAAAGAGAAACTGGATGCCCACTTTTGGATCTTTCAGAAACAAACCAGTTTCTGAAAGTCCACAGTTGTCAAAATGTTGACAAAAGCTCTACATCTGCATAGTCAGTGTACAGTGCTCAGTCGATTGTTTTGCCTTTTACTGGACAAAATATGTTCACATTTACCCATACTTCAATGATTGCTCATTCAGGCAGTATCCCTGAAGGAGCTTTCCTTAAACCTTCAAAGTTGCACCTTTTCTCACAAAGAAGTGTGTTGTTTCTGAGGACACTCCTGGACATAGAAGAGCAAAGGACATTCCTTCATCTGACACTGTTCTTTTTCTCTACCAGTACTTCAGGGTAGTCTCCAAGCAGAATCCTATCTAGGCAAGAGAATTCCTCCGCGTCTTGGGACATATGGCATCTTGTATCCTGACGGTTACCTTGGCAAGATAGAGGGAATTGCAGTGGTGCATGAGCAATAGGTGATGTCAATATACACAAGCTCTGCAATATCTCATTCCACTTGTTACCTTGTATCAGAAAATTCTTGTGGGTAAACCAAGTTTACCTCAATCTGATAGCATCATTCAGGCTTACCGCCAGGGCCCCAGATTATCTCTACAGACTCACTTCCCAGGCCAAGTCCAAAGAATGTCGAGGAGCTTGAGGATCCAGGGCCTTCAGTAGGAGATGTAGTGACATAAAGGAGATGATGCTAGCTACCTAGGCATTCAGGGCCACTTGGCAGCATGAAATTCTGCACATCAAAATGGACAGTACCATAGCGATGTGGTTCATCAGCTAGTGGTGTTGGACAAAACTCATTCTTGCCTGTTGTGCATACTTGCAGTGGGAACTAGCCCAAGTGGCAGGGATCACCTTCATTATATTGCACACCCCATCACAACAAATATGTTGGGAGACCAGTTGAGTAAAACAGCAGTGGGATCCTTTGAATAATTGCGAAGTACATACAATGGATTAGCAAGGAGGAAGTAAGGATAGCTATGAAGAGGATGAAGAATGGAAAGGCTGTTGGTCCATATGACATACCTGTGGAAGCATGGAGGTCTTTAGGTGAAATGGCAGTGGAGTTTTTAGCCAGATTGTTTAATGAAATTTTGGAAAGTGAGAGGATGCCTGAAGAATGGAGAAAGTGTTTTGGTACCGATTTTTTAAGAATAAGGGTGATGTGCAGAGCTGTAGTAACTACAGAGGGATTAAATTGATCAGTCACAGCATGAAGTTATGGGAAAGAGTAGTGGAAGCTAGGTTAAGAAGGGATGTGATGATTAGTGATCAGCAGTATGGTTTCATGCCGGGAAAGAGCACTACAGATGCAATGTTTGCTCTGAGAGTGTTGATGGAGAAGTACAGAGAAGGTCAGAGGGAATTGCAATGTGTTTTTGTAGACTTAGAGAAAGCATACGACAGGGTGCCTAGAGAGGAGTTATGATATTGTATGAGGAAATTGGAGTGTCAGATAAGTATGTAAGAGTGTTACAGGATATGTACGAGGGTAGTGTGACAGCGGTGAGGTCTGCAGTGGGAGTGACTGATGCGTTTAAGGTGGAGGTGGGATTGCATCAAGGATCAGCTCTGAGCCCTTTCTTATTTGCAATGGTGATGGACAGGTTGACAGTTGAGATCAGACAGGAGTCCCCGTGGACTATGCTGTTTGCAAATGACATTGTGATTTGTAGTGAGAGTAGGGAACAGGTGTAGGAGACCATGGAGAGATGGAGATGTGCTCTAGAGAGAAGAATAATGAAGGTCAGCAGGACTAAGAATATATGTGTGTGAATGAGAAGGAGGATAGAGGAATGGTGAAGATGCAAGGAGTAGAGGTGGCGAAGGTGGATGAGTTTAAATACCTGATGATCAATAGTTCAGAGTAATGGTGAGTGTGGAAGAGAGGTGAAGAAGAGAGTACAGACAGGATGGAGTGGGTGGAGAAGTGTCAGGAGTGATTTGTGACAGACTAGTACCAGTATGAGTGAAAGGGAAGGTCTACAAGAAGGTAGTGAGACCAGCTATGTTATATGGGTTGGAGACAGTGGCATTGACAAAAAGGCAGGAGTTAGAGCTGGGATGTAGCAGAGTTAAAGATGTTAAGATTTGCACCGGGTGTGACGAGGGTGAACAGGATTAGGAATAACTATATTAGAGGGTCAGCCCAGGTTGGAAGGTTTGGAGACAAAGCCAGAGAGGCAAGATTATGTTGGTTTGGGTATGTGCTGAGGATGGATGCGGAGTATATTGAGAAAAAGATGCGAAGGATGAAGCTACCAGGTAACAGGAAAAGAGGAAGGCCTAAGATAAGGTTTATGGATGTGGTGAGAGAGGACAATGCAGATGGTTGATGTGACAGAGCAAGATGCAGAGGACAGGAAGAAATGGAAACAGATGATCCGCTGTGGCGACCCCTAACAGGAACAGCCGAAAGAAGATAATGACATGTGTCGAGGCATTGTTTAGAGTTGGAGTATGTCAGATCTAAGGCATTTGGCGTTCTTGAAAACAAGCAATTTAGCAAATATTGCAACAAATACCAGCATATT
Source organism: Protopterus annectens (assembly GCF_019279795.1). Taxonomy (NCBI): domain Eukaryota; kingdom Metazoa; phylum Chordata; order Ceratodontiformes; family Protopteridae; genus Protopterus; species Protopterus annectens. Next base: position 321,592,442 of record NC_056750.1, on the reverse strand, counting down.
TGCAGCAAATGCCAGCATTGAGGCTTAGACAGCAGGTGTTTCCTCCATTACCTGGGCAGGTATGATCCTATGTGCTTTCCACCAGTACCCTCAGTCTTTGGGTTACTACAGAAAATGAAGTCGTAAGTAACAAAAATTCTATTAGTAGCCTCATTTTGGTCTGAGCAGCAGTTGTCTTCCTTCCTGCTGAGTCTGAGCAGGGCAGAGCTGGTAGAGTTGCCCAAGTGTTTGTTTTAATCCACCCAATTAGAGAAAAAGCTGATGGTGCAGCTGATTTATCACTCATCCCTTGGAGGCTTGTGCATTCCGGGTACATGCGGCACTTCTGGAGGGATACCAGAAAACCCAGTACAAGGAAATCCTACTAGGAAATGTCAACAAGGTTCTTCTGTGTTGTTGCAACTGAGACTTAACACCCAAAATCTGCAGAGAAGTCGCTGGTTTTCACTTACTGACAAGCCTTATCTTATGCCTGTTTTTGTAATGGTACATGCCTCAGCAATTTCAGCATGTTTGCTAATAGATTAGTCTGCCTTGTCATTTTGCCAGTTGGCATCATGCAGCTGCAGTTGATAATGCCTTGCATAGATGCTGGTATTCTTCTCAATGTTCCCTATAAAACCAGTGTCTTAATTTTCTTCAGTGCTTAGTTACATGACCATCAACTAGTTTACATCTAGAGGAGCATTGTGTAGCCTTTACCCATATAGCACCCAAGCAAGTTAGTTTTGAACACCTATGCCTCTCTAGTATGTCAAGCAGTAAGCAAATGGAACCATAAATATGCACCTTCCTACTTTCTCTGTAGCCAGCCTTATAGAAATAGGCATCCTGAGACAATATATCAATTTGATGTTTAGGGTTGCTACCTGCCATGAAATTTATCTGACAGTCAGGAAATCATGGTCTCTGTCAGGAAATCCAGTTATGAGGAGTACTTTAAAAAGTATTTTGAATAATTCTGAGATCTAGCACATTTCTAAAGTATTTTTTTCTAAAACATTTGCAGTTTCACTTGGATTTCCTATCTGCATTGTAATGCAGTATAAAAGCAACCATTGTGTGGCTTATGCTTGTACACTCTGTGTGTGTGTGTGTGTGTGTGTGTGTGTGTGTGTGTGTGTGTGTTTGTGTGTTATAAAGTGTATTCATGTGTGCATAAAAGGGTCTATATGACAGTATCGAATGGACTAAATAGCGAATGCTATTTAGTCGATCCGACACTGTTGAAATGGCAAAATAGCGAAGTCACGGAACATCGAATTTTTTCACAGGGAAAAAATTTGGTGGGCCGTCTTCAGGAGTTTGCCATTTCCTCCACTATGGTGCGATCTCTGAGTTGATATATTTAAGTGGGGGTGTGTGTGTGTGTGGGGGGGGGCAAAGCCCCCCACTTAAATTTTTGTTGAGTTTATTTATTTGTTTATTTTTTACGGAGCAGGAAATTTTTTCCCTGGGAAAAAAAATTGCTATTCCATTTGTTCGATATTTTGTTTCGATATCGGTACGATGAAATAGCATTCACTATTTACATTGTATGATATGATATAAATGCGTACAAAAGCATCAAGTTTACCATAATTTCCTTCACTTTTCATCACAGTTCAATATCCGTATTGCACATGCTGCTAATTTTTGGTGGTCTAGGTATGTGTGGGAAAGGAGCCCATTGTTGGTACAGTGGCACAGTGAGTAATATTACCATCTCACAATGCTTATCTCCCTGTCTTTGTTCTTGGCTGTGGCTCCATCTGTGTGGAGTGTGCATACTCTTCCACTCATTGTATATTTTTTTATTCAGTTGCACTGGATTCCTGCAGCACTCCAGAACTGTTCCATAGGTGAACTGATGTTCTTCCAGTTCCCTCTGTGTAAAGGTGTAGGGTTATGTGTGTGTGTGTGCGTGCACGTAAAATAGTGGTGGATGTGTGCATAAGTCCCGTGGGTAGTGAAATAAAATAAGGTTTAGACTTGCATCCTAGAACGTTTAACTACTATGAGTTTTGTGTGCCATCATTCCTGACTGTAAAAGTGGCTTAGTAGTGTCTTTTGTGGGCTCCACCTTGTCTAAAACTGACTCTACTAAGAGGTGGACGCAGATTGTTGCAGTTTGTGTGGAGGCAAGGGATACTGAGGTCATTGTTCCTCAAAGTCAGGCTTCAAAATTGTACAAAATGTCACTCTAGTTTGTGTTAGCTGGAAACAGTGGTAATTTTCTTTAACTTTCGTCAGACTCCCCCCTTAGAGGTGTGCGTAGAAGGTCACTATAGCTGGTCAGTCTACTGTGTATAATCAATAATCTGAAATGGATTACTGTGTTCTCATTTTCTTCACAGTTAAAATCTGATGTATACACAGGCGACTATCAAATAGGTATAGGGGAAAGAAAACATGCTACATGTAGGTTGAAATATGTGGTGCTCTGTTCTGTCACCTTCATTCTAGTTTGACTTCAGGTGAGTGCACAGAATGTTGCTCTTTAGGGTTAGAGCCTGGGCAGCATTCTCTGTAGATGTATGATGGCAGCAACTTGAAATAAATGAATATCTGCATTTGACGTTTCATTTCCATCTCAATTTAACACCAGAGGGGTACACAGAAAGCAACCTTTTTTATTTTTTTTGGAGGGGGGGGTTAAGGAGGAAGGCAGTCATCCAAGATGCGACTTATGTGCCCTTACAAACATTTTTTTTAGTTTGTGGATAACTCCTATTTTGTCATCCTTGAGCATTAAGCCTTTGACATTATTTCTTTCTTGAATTTAATTTTCGTAAGTCATGATTTTTGTTTGGGCCATCATTGGACCAAGGGTTGTGGCAAAAATCTCTAAAGTACATCTCAGAGCCTTTAGAACCCCATAACGTCTAGTGGAACACAGCTTAATTGAATTTGCTGCTAGATTGTTATTACAGTATAATCTTGGCCATTTAGGATATGTTAAAATGATGATGTAGGAAAAAAGACCAGTAAGATGTTTGGTAAAACAAAAGTATTCTGGATAGTATGAGGAGGCAAGGAAAACAGTAGAACACTGTGGTGTATGCCAGGGTAACAGTTGATAGAGTTAGGGAGTGCCATGGAACACTGCCTAGGACTTCATATAATGTAAGGATATCCATGCAGTCACGCTATGTATTAGATTTAAAAAATGGTGCTTCTGGGCATGGTGTTCTGAAAAGGGTGTTACCAGCCTTGAGCCAAGAGGTGGATTTTCATTCTGTAGTGGGAGTGGCTTATTTCTCAGGAAATAGAATGATGAAAATATGGCATTACTGCTCATGTATACTGGCAACCACCTAATTCTTAAGCAAGCTGGTAGTATGCAAGACATCTAGTTACACAATATCGTTGGAGGCAAGGCTGTCCATCGCAGACACTACTAATACCCAACAGGTTATCAGAAATGCCCAGTACCATACAATAGCAACCAGACGCACAGAGACACAAGTTACTGCTCTTAAATGCAGTCTACCTTCATCTCAAAGGCCTCCCAGATACAAGTACCTTCAACAGTCTCGAAAAAAATCCGCTCAAGCAGAACCTGTCGTGAAGCATGCACCTGTAACTCACTGTCTCTCAGTTCTTAAGCCCGTAAGACAAAGCTCCATACAAACAAACATCCTAGCTATAGATTCCATTATGAGATGCACTGCTGCACCACTCACGAGGCTGAGAAAGAGTGGGTCACTGTTGTTTGCCTTTCGGGAGCCAGGATTTGTCAGATAATTCATTATGCAAGTCTTTGCAACATATGTAGACCTATGACTCGTCCATAGTACACTTGGAAGTAAATGACCAGAAGCATATGTCCTGGGACTCTTTTTGGTATCTACTTCTGTGGGATCAAGGCAAATGTTGTGGGCTTATGGCTGATAGTTTTCTGACAACTAGAAATTTGGTGCCATCCTGAACTGTCCAGAAAACGTCAACATCCATCGGGAAAGCTGTCTCACAGATAGCTGATCAAAACCATGGCCTACTGAATATTGTATCTTTCAGCAAACAGGATGCCTCCTGCAACTATCACACTGACAACACTCCAGTGAAAACTGACCTGGTAATAAAGGACCTGTGAGCATATGTAGGCAATGAGCTGTCTTTTGATCTTGTAAGACCTGGGAACATATATAGGCAATAAGGTGTCTTTTGGGGTCCACTTCTTGATTTCGAGATATCACAATCTCGAAATTCATACCATCAAACCCAGAATCTCAAGGTTGTGAAATCTCGAAATTAAGAAATAAAAAAAAAAAAAAAAAAAAAAAAAAAAAACTGGTAAAACAATGTTTTTGCAAGGGGGGAGATTGGCATAATGGTTAAGGTATTTACCTTACATACACAAGGTGCAGGGTTTGATTCTCACTTGGGATAATTGGCTAGGCTTAAAATGGCCCACAGGGGCAGTTAGCCTAGTACTAAACTATGAACACCTTCCATACCCCCCCTGCAACCTAAACATACTTTGAGATTGCTGTACAGTGAAGAGAACGGTAATATACATCGCTATACAGTTCAGAACGGGAACATTACCATTCTCTTCACTGTATAATGATCTTGGAGTTAATATTTGTAAGTTGCAGAGTGGGTGTGGGGTGGAGGGGAGCTTGCCCCCCCCCCTGCAAAAACATGGTTTTATGTTTTTTCTTTTTTTTTTGTACTTCATTTCTTAGTTTCGAGATTTCATAATCTCGAGATTCTGTCCTTGATTTTATGAATCTCCAGATTGACATTTCGAAATTAAGGAGTGGACCTGTCTTTTCACCATGTAAGGACCTTGGAACATATATAGGCAGTAAGCTGTCTTTTGACCATGCAAGAGCCTGAGAACGTATGTAGGCAATAAGCTGTCTTTTGACCGTGTTGACGACTTTTTTTTTTGGATGTAACATAAGCCTATCAACAAAAATGTAGCATTCAAATCTAGGGAGGAAATTATTTCCCTGTACGCTGCACTCATTAGGACATTCATTGAATATAATGCCCTGTATGGTATGAACATGTCCAAGCACCTGACTCACTTTGAGCGACAACATTTTCTTACCAAAAAAACAAGGGACTAAGAAGCTAAGACTGTCTCAAAGCCCTCTCCCTTTTCACAGAGTCTTACAGGCTGCTAAGGGGTTATGTCCGCTTTGCACACAGTGTGTCTACTGATCTTGTCCTTTCAGACCTTCTGTATGTCCAGTAGTGGCAGAAACACCTGCTGGTACTTGCGTATTATCGCAACCACATTTTCGCGGTAATACCGCTCGCTTCCCCGTGCGCAGATGTAAACATTGATGCTGCCGTTCTGTCGATAAGTGTTTTCCTTCACATTGAAAGGTTGTTTTAGGCAGAGGTATTGCGAAAAATGGTGCAGATCATGGTTTTGGTGTACTTGCGCGGTTTGCGCTCGCCGCTTCTTGATCGGTAATGCACTGCTAAGCCGTCGGAATGTACTCGCAATGTCAGCGCTGATAACGGTACCAGTAAAGAATAAAAGGGTTAAGGCTGGTCACCGCATTCCCTGCCATCACCCTTATAAACTGTATACTGCAAAGTTTGACAGCTTCTTTTTTTGGTCTTTTTCTTTTTTTTTTGTTTTGTTGTAGCTGTCAAGAAGTAGTAGACAAGTGAACCACTGTCAGCGTGCGAGTCTTAGATTTAGCGGCTCGCGGCTTGAGATATGGAATGTGTGTTACACATAACTGCTATGGAAAATGTTTTTCCAGTGACATGATGTCAGGGAAACTGCATAGCTTGAAACAAGCAGTCATTCCTTACATGTTATACTGTCTTTCTTACCTAACAATGATTTTTAATAAAGTTAACATTGTCAGTGTGATTCTGCATATGCTCTTAGTTTAATTGACAGACCAGGAAGCGAGCAGTATTACCGCAAAAATGTGGTTGCTGTAATGCGCAAGTACCCACCTGCTCTAGAGACTTCAATCTCTATTGCTTAAATAGAACATTCTGGAGGGATAGATGTATATTTCTCAAATAATATTACTTCACATGGGTTAAGTGCATCTCTTTCCTAATTCAAGCTCATCCTGGATGGGGAACTGTAAATTCACCCCTGGTTTGGCATGCTTGCCCCATATGGATAGGAGGAACATGTAAATACCTGCTCCAAGGTTATGGTTGTTCATACTTGCATTACAAAAGGTTTTTGTGTAGTAATAAAGGAACATCTCACCTCGGATTATACAAGACTTCTGCAAAATAGAGGGACCTTGGCAATAAACAACTAATGCTAGAAACTCTGTGGGAATTCATGGCTAGGTTGCTCAGTAGTCTAGTTAGAACCTATGAACCTAAAGGTCACCCAGAAAGATCATCACTGCACCATCTTCTCTTATCCCCTGTTGTCCTAAACAAAAACAGGAATCCGGAACACCAGTATAAATTTCAAAAACAGTCGGTTGGATGAAGACCCAGCTTTATTCCGACCAGAAACCAAGAATATGAAGTATCAAAACACATGCATTAACTAAGTACTTCCATCTAAAAACTATAGACTTCTTCAGAGTTAATGCCAACGAAACTTAATTGCACTTTAAGTACCCTAGGGACAAAAACTGGATACAAAGTAACCAATCCCTACTAGTTGCAGAAATTCACAAACAGATTTCAAGGGACTTTCTCTTAAATACATAACACGTGAAACAGTAATAACAATCGATTCATAAGCATACTTGTAAAATAAACTTATTACTTTAAAAAGCGTGTTATTACTGAAAGTGCTTTGTTAATGTACGTGTTTTGATCCATTGTCCTCAAGTTGCTGCCTTTAAAGACTGGATTGCTCACAGCATTAACCTTTGTTAGAAGTATTTTTGAACTGCAGGCCCTACAGTTGGATAGTCACACTACAAATTAATCTTTCCTTCATGTCTGAGGTGGTGACCGTATTCTCCTTGAACCAGGCTCTTAACCTCCCGGTATTTTCCCTTTATCACAGAATAAAGATGAATTTACCTGATGTCCACTAATGTGCTATTAATGTGCTATTTTACTTGAGCAGAGCTAAACACAAAGGATTCTGATCAGTTACTCTTTTAGCCAAAAAAAAAAAAAATGCAGATAGTGGAGAGTGGCTTGCAAGCAGAGCATAACTTCAATAACACATTACGTCTGCTTTTTACTCCTGTTATGGTAAGACTGTTCCAGGTCATGTGAGGACCCTTTCTGCAAGGGCCATTGAAGATTACCACTGGCTTTCTGAAAATGAGTTAGCACCTGGTCTGTCTTGGAGGTAGATGCCTGGCCATCTCTACACATCTTATCCAAACTTTACAGTCTAGGTGGTTTCCATGGCCAGAATAGGCGGTGTCTTGGCCATTCTTCAGGGGCTGATTGTCCCCTTCTTAAGGGCCAGCGATCTTGTAAGTCTGTAAGCTGTGGAAGTCTTTGTAAGAGTCAGTAAAACTTCCACAGTTTACAGACAATAGGGAGTCATACTGAGAGCCAGTACTGCAGTAATGAATGCTATGATTAACATTGGGAAAATGTGCTAGGCACTTAATGTAATCTCAGATGTTTCAGTGCATTAAAATATATTCCCTCCATCCCCTTTTACCTGAACAACATTGTGTTGGGGTGGGTCCCAAATTCATCATTGTCTCTTGTACACCGTAATCTGACATCTCTTCCCCTCAGAGTTTATCAGCCTGGAGAGGAAATTTTGGAGGTTCTATCCTTGTACCTGGGAATGGGTTATCACAACCCACCTTATGTTTAGGCACCTTTACATTGAACAGTTCCAGCCAGTACATGCAAATTGATAAGGTGGCACCAGACGACATCCAGTTATGCCACCAACATCAGTGTGGCTGGTAGTCTTCCAGAGCTCCTCGTCCCTTCCTCTGTTGGCCTGGAAGTCGGCCCAGATAACGGACTAATTCTTGGAAGTGACTTACCTGAACATTTTGCAATCACGCAAGTTTCTAATATAATTATACTTTACAGGCTGTCTATTTTTAATCGTATTGAACTAATCACAAGTGGTGAATTCTACCTTTATATGATAGAAGAGCCCTAATGCATGGCTCTGGAATGGTTGGTTGCTATCCATAGTTAAAATGAGCTAAGTAAAATCCATTTAGCAGCAGTTTTCACTTTGCTGTTTATAAAACCATGCTGCATACTAAGCTGTTTTTTTTTTTTTTTTTTTTTAGCGTGATGAAATTAAGTTGCGCTAGGATTCATGACTGCAGGTAGGAACATGGATGGAAAACTCCAGCAGATAAAACATCAATTTCTGTTTTAAAATGGAAGCATAACTACAGAAGTTGCAAATTTTTTTGCAGCAACAGCCACCCCAAAATAAATCTACTGTAAAATGAGGCTTGCCATTATGTGATTTAAGCATTGACTTAATAGTCTTAGAAACCTGATGCCAGGAATTACCTGATTTTGACACTGAAAACAAATTATTTTCTGTGTAATGTGCATCCCATGACCAGATTTTCCTTAATATTTTGAGATTGCTTTGTTTCGACTTTGTATCGTTATATGCTATTATTTTTAATGTTTACTTGTTAGTAAGTGTATTGAAAATCTGTTATGTATTGAAATATATTCTTTGGTATGAGGAGGTCGCTTCTGATTTAACAATGTTAAAACTGAGGACCTTTATTCAGATTGGCATCTGAAACTTTCACAGGCTGCTAATACCTCCTTTATTATCTGTGGTGCCTGCAGGCTAACATCAGAGTTATGTCCTTAAAATATATTGGTGATAAATATTCAGTGTCAGAAAAATGTCGGTTCTGTATTTAAATATTCAATGTCAGAAAAATGTCCGTTCTGTATTTTTGGCCTTGAGTGATCCAAACTGCCGACATCAGACTTGTAACTAGCAGCCCAGGCAACAGTTTCTGGACACCTTGTAATTTGGTCCATCAGTTTTATAGCACTGAGGGAATGCATCGAGGCATCTGGTGAGTCAAGTGCTATGATGCATTTTGACAATCTACCAAAGCTTTGTAACTTTTTGAAACCACAGTCCAAGTTTAGCATTTTCCCCAGTGACATCATGTGAGGCAGGGCTCTATAGACTTTAATGTATGCGTGTCTGCACAAGCAATGTAATTGCCCATTAAAGTCTATGGACACATCCAATGTTTTTCGTCAGATGTGCATGTCCAGTGAGGTAAAAGATTGAGCTTACGTCAGTGGCATTAGTGCAGGCAAAACAGATTTCAAAAGGCTTTCCATTTTGGAATTAAAAAAAAAAATCACCATTAGAATGAAGATCCTAATCAGCACTTCCTGCACAAAATACAGCTGTGTAAAAGGTAAGTCACATTAGTGTGGCAAAACACTTGATGGTTCACTTGAGTTAAAACTCCTCCCCTCATTATGTACAACTGTCTAAATTTTGCCTGCTGCTTGGTAAGCTTGCAGCCCAAAATGCCTTTAGGCTTGCAAAGTAATATTGACTTTTTAGCAAAACTTCTTGATGAAATGATACCTCTGTTCAGTGAAGGTTAGATCCAGCCCTTTTTGTTAGGTTGTGTTTTATTATTAGTTTTATTCTCCCATGCTTGTATTGCCATTCTGTGCTGTTAGGCAAGTGTGCTTGCTTAGTGTTGAAGATTATTCAGATTGTACGGTTACCATTTCTGGCTGTTTTTTTCTGTGAATTGCATCTGATCTTTGTTTAATTGGCTGTGCATTGGCATTGACTTTAAGAGCAATGGCTGAGAACAAATTTGCTGGGTTTAGAAAATATAAATATAGTCCCACTCTCCACCTCCTCCTCACTATGTTGATGTCCTGTGTGAAACCTGTTGCTCCAGGAAGGCAAAAACTAGTTGATCCTGAAGGGACTGTTGCCAGCTGTTTCATATTGCAGAAAAGAAGGTAGGGTGGTGGTTCTTTGAGGGAAACTTAAGTTTCTGCTTGTAAGGTACCTGACATTATATTCTCCCCGTTCTGATGGGATCTTCAAGAAACTTGGAGTCTGAGCAATCTTCTTCCTCTGACGATGTTCTTCATCTCACATTGCTGCAGTCCTTACACTTGGGTAGTCCGCTGTCCTCGGTCGGCCCGAATATCAAAGTATAAGGCTGACGTCGGTCAAGGCGCATTAGACTGACATCAGGACGTCAGGGTACAAATGCGCATGACCGACGTCATATCCTCAGTCTTTTTTGCCGCATGGTCCGATGCAGAAGCAGCATTGCAAGTGCCGGTTGGCGTTCTGAAATTTTCGATTTGAGTTTCAGACCGAGTCAAAGTTGGCTAAGTACCCGTTGGGGAATATTTTAGTTTTTTCTTGCCTCAGTGGTTTAGCGGATGTCAGAAAATGTGAATAATTGTATTTCTTGTGGGAAACAGATACCGCATAGAGACTATCATACTTTGTGTATTCCCTGTTTAGGCCCTGAGCACATCGTTGTTGGGTGTCGCTCTCGTGCTAGATTCAATAAGACCACTATAAAGAGAAGGTTAGATTGTGCCAGGTTAGTCTTGAAGCGGTGCAATTATAAAATGCCGTCGGATGCTCCGGCGCCCGCTTCTTCGAAGAAGCGCAAGGACAAAGCAGTTAAGCCTAGGCTAGAAGAACCGTCCGTGCGGACGCCGGTTCTTTAGAGGTGTCGGTGGAGCCGGTGGTTCCACCGGAGGTTTCTTTGGGATCCCAGGGAGAGACTTTGTTATTGCAGGATGTGGCCTCTCAGGAGGCAGGTCAGGCTGAAGGGGCTTCTCAGGTTACTATACTCCCCTCCCTTCCTAGGGTGGTTAGGCCCTCTCCTTCTGTTTCCAAGGCTTCTCCCAGAGGCAGGCCAGGTTTAGCTTCGGTTGGTGTCACCCCTAGTTCTTCAGGAACTGTGCCCAAGAAGCATATGCTTAAAATGGCAGAAGATTTAATTACTTTGATTAGGGGTTCTTTGCCCCCTCCTGATAAGAGACCTAGGGTGGAGCCTGAGCTAGGGAGCTTTGAGCAGGCTTCGGATGTTTCAGAGTCTTGACTGAAGACTTGCAGGAGTATTCTCCTTATTCTGATTCTGATGTGGATGATTCTACTCCTTCTGCTTCTCCTCCTGAGGATTTTTCTTTTTCAGAGACTCTTCATTCCATGAGGGAGCATTTTAAGTGGGAAGGTCAGGACTTCTCTGATTCCAGGAAAAGGCTTAGGGAATTTTTGTTTTTACCCCAGCATTGGCCTTTGGCTATACCTCCTGTTCTGGATGTTGTGGAAGATGTGTTTGCAGAGGCTTCTCTTAATCCTGATTCTTTGCCTCCTGCTCCTGTTAAGCCGGATAGGTATTACAGGGTGCCTGAAGCTCATAAGTATCTTTTTAAGAGTCCTAGGGCAGACCCAGAAACTGTTAGTCAGGGGCCTAAGGGTGTTAAGGCTTCTGTTGTCAAGAATCCGGTTCCTACAGATAGAGGCCAGGGCTTTGGATAGATGGGGAAAGAAAGTTTATACTTCTTCCACTCTAGCTATGAGGGCTTTAAATTGCCAGTTCCACATGTTGAAATACCAAAATTATCTCCTTTCACAATTGAAGTCTAAGGTTGATGCTCTGGCGGAAGGTATTGATTGTAAAGAGTTACACGATTTAGTACATGTTTCTGAACAGGTGGGTAAGCATTCTCTGCAATGTGGTTTTGATGCTGTACAGGCCTCGTCTAGGGTGGCTGCCACTGGGTCAGTTCTTCGCAGGCACGCCTGGCTGAGGGATCAGAATTTATCTGACCATGTTAAAACAAGGATTTTAGATGCTCCTTTACAATCTGATGTGTTGTTTGGTTCTCCTGTTGAGGCAGTTTTAAAGAAAATGGAAGACAAGGCTAAGTCTATGCAGACTGTTAAAGATTTTTTGCAGGTCCAGCCTCCAAAGTTTAGTAGAAATTGGCCTACTAAGGGGTGGACGTATCCTTCTTATGATTCCCAGTCTAGGGGTAGATCTAGACGTGGTAGGGGCAGAGCTCAGGGCTCTTTCAGGCCTAGAACAGGGAGTTCTCCTGCACAGTCTTGGTGAGGGCAGGGGTCAGTCCTTTCGTAAACAGACCCAATGACCTACCTTTTCAGCTGCCAGAGCCTTCTCGTCTGGCAGCACCTTTGGGAGGAAGGTTGGCACTTTTCAAAGAAAATTGGAGTTTAATTACCCAAGACAGATGGGTATTGGATATCATACACCACGGTTACAGGTTTTATTTCCATACCTTGCCTCCTTTCAAAGGCATGCCAGGCGTTCCTCCTCAACAAAGAATAGAGGCTCACAAGCAAATTTCTCTGTTACTCCAAATAGGGGCCATTCAGCCGGTCCCTATGCCAGAAGTGGGCCTAGGATTTTATTCTCGCCTGTTCCTAGTACCAAAGAAAGGGAACACGTGGAGACCAATTTTGGACTTATCTATCCTCAACACTTATCTGGACATTCCCAAGTTCAAAATGTTGGCGTTACAGCAGCTTTTACCTCTGCTGGGCAAGGATCATTGGATGGTAACTTTGGATCTCAAGGAGGCTTATCTTCATGTTCCTATCAGACTGAGTTGCAGGAAGTATCTGCGTTTTCGAGCTGGGACTTCTCATTATCAGTTCTCTGCATTGCCCTTTGGCTTATCTACTGCCCAGAGTGTTCACGAAAGTTCTGGCTCCAGTGATAGCTTTCCTCAGGTTAAAAGGAATACAGATCTATCCTTATTTGGACGATTGCCTGATTCTGGCTCAAGGAAGGGACGAGCTTCTTCATCATTTGGATTATGTGATAGCAGTGCTAAGATGCCTGGGGTATTCTGTGAACGAAATAAAGTCCAGTCTAGTACCCTCTCAGGACATGTGCTTTCTGGGTGTGAGACTGAATACAGCATCCCAGATGGCCTTTTTGACCCCGGACAAACAAAAGAATCTTTCCCTTTACTTTCATCAGTTGTCTCATCAGTCCAGGCTGACTGCATGGACAGTCCTTCAAGCCTTGGGGTTCATGGCATCTTGTATTCTGGTGCTTCCCAATGCCAAACTGCATATGAGGAAGCTACAATGGTATCTCAAAAATATATGGACACAGCACTGCCAGGATTTGGACACTGTCATTCAAATAATACCTTGCATTCAAAAGGAATTGTTGTGGTGGGCTCAGGAATGTCACCTAAACAAGGGACTCTCTGTGACCCGGCCAGAGGCGAGTCAGATTCTAACGACAGATGCCTCAGACAAAGCTTGGGGAGCTCATCTGAATGGAAAGTGGATACAAGACAAGTGGCCTGCCAGACTACAACATCTACATATCAACTTGAAAGAGATGTTAGCAGTCCAGTTTTCATTAATAGCTTTCAAGGATTTACTTCTTCCGGGGCAGGTGTTGATTCTAACAGACAACACAACTGTCATGTGGTACATCAACAAGCAAGGCGGAACACATTCTTATCCTCTATGCAGGCAAGCAATGATTTTGTGGGAGACTGCTCTCAGTTTACAGCTAAATCTTCAGGCAAGGTTTCTGCCAGGAGCACAGAACTCCTTAGCAGATGTGTTGAGCAGACAAATTATGGATCCCCACGAGTGGAAATTGGATCCTCATGTATTTCAGAAATTGACAGTGTCATGGGGAACTCCAGACATAGATCTGTTCGCTTCTCCACTAAACCACCAGCTGCCAAAGTTTTGCACGAAAAGGTTTCATCCCACAGCTTGGAAAGTGGATGCTCTTTCTTTCAATTGGAGCAATCTTCATGTGTATGCCTTTCCGCCTCTGCCTCTCCTCCCAAAGGTACTACTAAAGGCCAGACAAGACAAGCCAAGGATGATTTTGATAGCTCCAGATTGGCCTCGACAGCATTGGTACCCATTACTGAGAAGCCTGGTACGGAAGCCTCCATGGCCTTTGCCTTGATTCCACACCTGTTGTCTCAGGAGGACAGTCATTTGCTCAATGTCAAGCTTCACTCTCTGCACCTAACAGCCTGGCATATTCTGTTTTGAACCATAGTGGGCCCCCACTTCCACAGCAAGTTTTGAATGTTATTTTGGAAGCTAGAAGGCCTAGTACAAGGAAAGTGTACGCAGATAAATGGAAGAGATTTTTATTTTGGAGTGCAGCAAAGGATTTTGATGTTTCTGAGCCTAATTTAAGTGTGGCTCTTCAATATCTTACTGAGTTACTGGACAAAGGTTTGTCCTTCTCTTCTATTAAGGTTCATGCTGCAGCAATTTCACTATGATTGTGACCCACCATTGTTTTCTCATCCTTTGTTCAAGCAATTTCTTAGAGGGGCAAAGAATATAAGACCCCCACGAAGAGCTCCTACTCCTGCTTGGGATCTCAATTTTGTGTTGGAGAAACTCACTCTACAACCTTTTGAGCCTGCAGCTACTACTGAATTAAAGTTTTATCATGGAAGACTGTTTTTTGTTGGCTATTACCTCTGCAAGAAGGGTTTCTGAGTTGCAGGCCCTTATGGCGGTTGAGCCTTTCTTAATTTTCCATAAGGATAGGGTATCTTTCATTACTAATCCTTCCTTTATGCCTAAAGTGGTTTCTAGTGTGGCTTTAAACCAAACTATTCATTTGCCTACTTTTATGCAAATCCCCAAAATAAAGGGGAAAAGATTTTGCACACTTTAGATGTACACAGGCAGTTGCGATATTATTTGGACAGAACTAAAGGGTTCAGGCAGTCTCAGCAGTTATTTGTTTCTTTTGCTTTGAGTTCTCAGGGCAAGCCTGTGTCAAAACAAACTATTTCTAAGTGGATTGGGTTTTGCATTGCTTTCTGTTATTCCCATCATGGCAAGGAGATTCCAGCTGGGATTAGGCCTCATTCCACTAGGGCTACTGCCACTTGACAGCTTTTTGAGGGGTGGCAACTAAGGATATTTTGGAGGCAGCTACTTGGAGTTCAGTGCATACTTTCTCTAGGCATTATCACCTACCACTTTACTCTAAATCCAGGGCTGGTTTTGCCACTGCTGTTTTGCAGGGCATTTTGGCAGCTCCTTCTTCCTTATAGTTTGGCCATCCTCCCTTACCTCTGCTTTGGGATTCTACCCAAGTGTAAGGACTGCAGCAATGTGAGATGAAGAACATAGTACAGTTTTGTACCTACCATAAATGTAGATGTTCAAGATCCACATTGCTGCAGTCCAATTACCTCCCTCCTTCCCTCTGTAGTTAGAGGCGGTTGTGTGGGTTGGGTTGTAAATATTGTGTATATTGTATATATTGTACATATTGTTAGTGCAAGGGTGGTTGGTTGGTTGTTTGCTGTCTTTTGGTTTTGACCTTTCTTTTTAGGGTCTTCTGACATCTGGGGCAAGAAAAGACTGAGGATATGACGTTGGTCATGCGCATTTGTACCCTGACGTCCTGATGTCAGTCTAATGCGCCTTGACCGACGTCAGCCTTATACTTTGATATTCGGGCCGACCGAGGACAGCGGACTACCCAAGTGTAAGGACTGCAGCAATGTGGATCTTCGAACATCTACATTTATGGTAGGTACAAAACTGTACTTTTTCCAGATAGAATTGTCAGTTATATCAGCTCCACCTGACAGAAAACGTATTTAAGCAGTTCTGTTTTACATGTCTGGGGTCCAGATCTTTGGTTGCTTTGGCCAGGTTCCATTATTTCTGCAGGCGCCTCTTAGATGGCTTAGGAAGAGATGTAGAAGAAGCATTTGGACACTGCACCCCTTGCAGTGTGTGTTATCCAGATTTGGATGAGTGGGGAGTCCTCACCCATATCCCCTCATAATGACCCCTTGTTCCTGGAAATCCTTGAGCTTGTACATCATAAGGGTTCCTGGCCCCACCACCCAGCTTCCCCTGAAGAGCAGATCTTGCATTAGGCTTTCTGCTCTGCCTCTCCTTCTTGGATGGTTCTCCCTGCAGACCCACTTAGTTTTGTTTGATAATTTAGAGGATTTGGCAATAGCCTGATGTGGTAGAACTTCTTTCGAGAAGAGCAGATCAGCTTCCAGACTCACAAGGAGTGTCAGTGTTGGAGTAAGTTGCTGTTGCCTGACTCCATTGTAGTAGCTGCATCTCTTAAGCAGAAGTTTTCTGAAAAGAGCCAAGTGGTCCATTGTCTCTTGAGTGCTGAATTATTTTGCAAGTGAGTTTACATGGGCCATTAATTACCTGATGTGCATGGTAAGGTATCACTGTGACCTGAGGGACAAGACCTCACAGAAGTTGAACAAGCTGCCCTATGGAGAAAATGTAGCACAGACTGATTTCCCAAGTGTGATGTCAAAGTATTGTTTTTACCTCGTGGATTCCTGTACAGTTCTGCAGATTGAGCAGCCCATGCAGCTGGATTCACTGTTTGATGCCATGGCGTGTCTGACAGTCATTGTTGGGCTTCTGAGTCTACTATAATCTGATATTGCATGTGCCTCACTAAACATGTTCTCCTAGCCAGAGGAGCATGAGCAGCTTGTAATTTGAGATGCTCCAACAGTTCTAGTTTGAGCAACAATGTTATGAGACAAGCCAGTGCAAATATGGAGGTTTTTACAATGCCCTAACCTAGGGCAGTGCCTGTCAACAAAACCAGGGTTTCCCTGGTCCTTTTCTGGGATGAGCAGCAGACTTCCTGAAGATTTGTCTGATGGTCCCCTGCAGGAGGAATTAAGGAGATCAGTCCTAGCATGTCCCAGGGTTGTAGGCCATTATGCAGGACACGTGGATCAAAACAAGTGTCCAAAGGCTTTATTTCCTCCTAGTCCCACCCCAAGCCTGCCTCCTTACTCCTTCCAGACAACCTCTCCCTCAAAATGAGGCAAACGGAAGAGGCAGCAAGCCTGTTAGGGAAAAAAACAGAAATTTGTGAGGTCCTATCATATCAGAAAGGCTCCTGAATTTATTCTAGATTCTTTTCAGCCCTTAAATCGAATTAGTTCAGACCAGTATTGGATTGCAGTGGCTTAAACTCGCATGCAGGGATAGTCAAATTCCAGATGATCACAGTACAGCCCATCCTTGTCTGCTTGCAAAAAAGACTTGTTCTGTTTAGATGTCCATGATGCCTATCTTCACAAAAATAGCCAAGATACTCGGAGATTACAGCACTTCAGATTTGGTATCAACATTAATTATTTCAGGATCACACCATTTGGTCTCCTCCTCAAGGTTGTTTATCAAATGCCTGATGGCTGTAGCAACTTTCCTTAGGATAAGAAGGAACAGAAGATTCTCCTGTCTGGGCAAGAATTGTGTATGGAAGCCAGAGACCACTTCCTCTTCTGGTCCTTAGGAATTTTCAATAAACACCTCATAGTCTCAGTTGGAGCTGTTGCAAGCATAGACCTTTTATAGGGTGCTACGTGGATGTGAGCACCTATCTACTGAGTCTTCCACCAGACAAGAGTGACCAGATTCCAGTCCAGTGCCCATCATTTTTTTTATTTTAAAGATTGTTTTACTGGAGTAGAGCATCGATTTTTAAGTGACAAAGTTCAGTCTCAGACAAGCACTACAAAGAGAACTGGAATTACATTTAGGGAGTTTAGCAAGAGTATACTGATAATGTACATCTGTATCTTCTATCTCTTTAATCTTTATGATTATAAAAAACGCATTTGCGTGGTTTTGCATGCCGGGCAGCGCTGGTTAGCTAGGGTTAAACTATTCCCGACTCCATGAAGTCTACTCTTCAGTTTTTCCCTTGGAACTGGACAGACCTTCAACATTAGCACTCAAACCATTCATTTTACAGCCCAGCACTTGCTTAAAACGCATAACAAGCAATAATACCCATAGCACTAACCCCCCTTATACTGTCCAGAAGGACAAGGCTCTCTGTTCGTCCCCACCAGTCAAAAACAGTTCACTTTACCTATTCAGGCATGTCCAAAGGGCAGTTTCCGGTGTACTCTCCAGTCCAACTAGTGAATCTGGGCATTTTCAGGCAATGTTACAACTGCCTCATGTACACAGACAACCCTCTCTTCCTACCACCAAACACTAATATATGCGAGAGATGCAATTATGCAGCCAGACTGGAGGCAAAGCTCTCTCAACCCCAGACTGTAACTGACTGTCAAGAGGAAAAGGGTAATACTTGCAACACACCACCAGTCGCACATATATCTAACAAACCAACACAGGGAAATAACACACATAAATACACGAAAACATACTCAGAGGCTCTAAATAAAAATCTGCAAAAGCAACCGAGACCTCCAAAGCAGACATCCAAGCAACCTCCACAACCCATCACCAACCATGAAACACATACTTCACATAATCAGTGTGCCACGCAATCACAGGCCTTAAGATAAAATAACATGCCCAAAACACTAGTGATAGGTGACTCTGTAGTCAGGCACTCTGATTTCCCACTAACTAGGCTGGACAAGGAGAAGGTTACAGTTAGCTGCCTGTCTGGCGCCAGGATCCGCCACATAACACAAGCACTCAAGTCACTCTGGAACAAGTACAGATACAACTCTGTCATTGTACATGTGTGAATAACCTGAGACGTACCTTCCTGGACTACATGAAAAGAGAGATGGAAGGGCTCTCTGATCATGTAGCCCAGGCAGGTATGACCCTGAGCAGCATTGTGCCCTCACCAAGAATGATGCCACAGTATAAAGAAAAAATGATTAACTTCAACAATTAGCTAAGTTTCTGGTGTCATTCAAAGGGGATCCAGTATCTGTCTGCCTGAGATGACATGCTCGACAGGCCACGTTGCTTCACAAGAGATGGCTTGCACCTGTCACACTTAGGCATTCGAATACAGGCAAAGGCTCTTGCCGCCCCCATAGTGCCTTTTTTAGGCAAGGCTTAAAAGACAAATCCACCACCGTAAATAGCACAAGTAACCAAAAACTGAGGGTAATAATACTCAACACCAGAAGTCTAAACCTCAAAATGTTCGCACTCAAGGCATTCCTCAGTATGGAGAACATCGATATCTGTGCAGTAACAGAAACCTGGTTTAAGGCTCCAGAGAGCACCCCAGCACTACCAGGCTATAACTCATACCATACCTTTTGGCCACAGAACCCGGACCGAAACACAAAAGGCGGGGGTGTATCCATATTCAAAAGGATACTCACACGTCCAGGTTAGTGGTGCAGCACGATGCATCAGAGATCATCCAAGCACAACTAACAACGGGCAAAACTGCAGTCCAAATTGTAGCTTGCTACAGATCACCCACCGTTTCTGGAGACACTGGGAAATATGAAGGTCCTACCAAACACCCTAATACTGGGTGATTTCAACTACCCAAGCATTAACTGGGAGAACTACTCAAGTACCAACTCCCTTTCCCAACGCTTCCTAGAATTTATAAACTCCAACGCCCTGGATCAACTGGTCAACACCCCCACCAGAGGGAACGACATATTGGACTTGGTCATCACCAATGTGGGCGACCGGTGTTCCACACCTGACATCAACCCCTCGCTGGTTAGATCAGACCATAGACTAATCATTCTGGATATTCACATTCCGCCCCCAATCAAGGAAACCACCATGAAAAACATTTCAAAAGCAAACTTGACGTTGCTTAAGACCGAGGTGGAAAGGTTCACAGCCCCCACGCCAATGGACAGTGCTGTCCAAGCTGCTGAAACCTATACAAAGGCACTCCATGATCATCTGCAGGAATGCATGGATTATGATCAGCTGCAGGAATGCATGGATTGTGCTATCCCAAGTAAAACCAAGACTCACTCCTCCAAGAAAAGGAAGCTAGTCTGGTGGACCCCTGCCATAAACGGGCTCTAGAATAGGAGTTGGAAACTAGTACAGATAAGAGCAAAATCCCTAGAAGGAAAGACATCCCTGATCAGTATCAGCAAGAAACTACAATCCCTCATTTAATCACCCAAGGCTAGCTTAGAAAGGAAGATTGCCAAGGACTCCAAAGATAACCACAAAGCGTTCTTTAGCTATGTCAAGAACCTAAGTGGAAACTCTGAGATCTGCCCTGAGTTGGTGCAAAATGGCACAGAGTACACTGAACCGACTGATATTGCCAACATTTTTTCAGACAGGTTCAGTGCAAACTCGCACCTCTCGCACCCCCTAAGGGCCCATAACCATACCAGAAGAATGTAAGGCCCCAGCAATCACAGACGCACAGGTTAAAACAGCCCCATCAAAAGCCAAAAACAGCCTCAATGGGACTGGATGGTATCCCAGGCTACGTCTTACAAGAGTTCCAAAATTAACTAACCCCTCACCTAAACACACTGTTCAAACTCAGCCTCTCTAGAGGCTACATACCCACAGAGTGGCGCACAGCAACAGTTATCCCACTCCACAAAGGTGGCACCAAAATGGACCCTGGTAACTATTGCCCTATAAGCCTGACTAGCCTTGTCTGCAAGGCTGTGGAGCACATAATCATTGAACTCATTAACAGAGACATTGGGAACTTCCAAACTTTGGACCCCACCCAGTTTGGCTTTAAGGGCAGATCATGCCTCCAAAACCTGGTGGACTTCTTTGAGACCGTTACCAAGGAATTAGATGAGGGTAAGGAGGTCTACACAGCCTACCTAGACCTTGCAAAGGCTTTCGACACCATTCCCCATTCTGGTATTATAGACAAACTCACCCACCCTGAACATTAACCCCTATGTCACGAGATGAATTGCAAATTGGCTCACGGACAGATCCCACACGGTGAGAGTTGAAGACTCTAGGTCCAACTCTAAACTGGTTACAAGTGGCGTTCCCCCAGAGCTCAGTCCTAGGGACCCCTCCTGTTCGGTATATACTTCTCAGAGGTACAGGCAAGCACAGAAGGACTTTGGCTGACCAAGTTCGCAGACGACTGCAAACTAGGGGCCATAATTTATTCTCCGGCTGATACAGACACCTTCCAGAAGTGTCTCACTAAGACTGATACCTGGTGCCAAAATCATGGTCTCAAGCTGAATGCCAAAAAGTGCATAGTCATTCCCTTTGGAAAAAATAAAGTACCCGCGAACTACCACATAGGTGGTAGTCCCCTAAATAGAGAAAAAGTAATAAGGGATCTGGGGACCCAAGTAGATAGCAATCTCTGATTTGATAATCATATTGCCAAGGTGGTTAGAAAATCCTTCTACGTGGCCCACCTAATCTCAAAAGGGTTCGCATCTAGAACAAAGGAGGTTATTGTGTCTCTCTACTCATCACTTAATAGACCAGTTGTAGAATACAACGCCCCATTTGGGATGTACCTTACAAGACACCTGCAACAGCTGGAAAGACCACAAAAGTACCTCGCCAAGAGGATTACTGGCCTCAAACAGATGACCTATGCAGCCCGACTAAAGAAACTCCAGCTGTACTCTGTTGCATTCTGCTTACTCAGAGGTGATCTCTGCTTGACAAACAAGGCCATGTCCAACCCAGAATTGATGGATATGCTCCACCTAAAAAAAACAAATCCCTGAGAGCCACACACTCTAGGGATATAAACCTTACCACAACGATAAATAGGACGTGCTGGAGGGATAGATTCCTGACCCAGAGACTCCCCATGCTTTGGCACAAGATCAGGCAGAGCCCCTCGCTAGCACTCAAGAGAAACCTTGACGGGTGGATGGGAAACAGAAAATTTACCCCGGGGATCACTGCAGTGGTTCTGCTGGACAGAGGCACAGGGAACTAATCTAAGGGGGTGGCGAAAGCCAACACACTCTGGCTAGGCTTATAAATGCCCTTGGGCAGATAACCTAGTACTTGCCTATGAACCAATGTAAAGTACCATTATTAACCCATGTAGAGCATTTACAATTGCAATACATATTTACAAAAATCACAACAAATCTAGAAAGAGAAGTGTTTGTGTGATTACAGCCATGTGTTTTCTAAATGAAAATGATAGGATAGTTGAGTGGAGTGAAGAATGTTGGAGGATGAGTAGATTAAATGAAAAGTTGTATTAAGCAAAGGACTGTGTGAGTGAGAAGTCAGTACTGGTGCAGTAGACCTTGCTATGTAAGGGGCAGTAAGTGTTAATAGTAAGAGAGAGTGATATAGCTCTGGTTGGGTGATCTAGCTGGATGACAGGCAGTGACATTTTACTGGTAAAATGCTTTTCGTTGAACCCTAAATTTTGGGTAAGATGAGGTGTATTTTATTTGTGGAGGTGGGGGATTTCCCAGAGTTTGGCCCTACTGTAGATAAGAAAAGTAAGGCTGTCTAATTAGTTTAGCTGCTAGGGGAGATGAGGTCTGGTTGATTAGGAGTTGGAATTCTAGGAAAAGGTAAATCCTTTGAACAGAGCAATTTTGTATCTTTCATTGTTTTATAGTGGTATTCTTTTTTAGTGGACTGGGTAATGAATCTACACATTTTACTTGTTATTGTTTGAATGCATACTGAGTTTGTTTTTGATGCTGTGGCTATGAGGGGGTGGCCACATTCAGGTTGGGAGACTATAATGCTTTTGCCTGTGCCTGTGGGGGAAATTTTTAGTAAGAAAGGGAAAGATATTCCTGGTCCAGAATAGGAGATAGTTAACAATTGTCTTGTGTTCTCAAGCTGGTTGGAGATGGTGGGGGGGGGTTAAGCCACATACGAAGGTATTTAAGAGATGCTGTTGGTGTGGTCACACACATGCAAATAGTGTTTTAAGTTTGTTTGGTACCAAAACATTGAAGTTTTGGTTTAATTTTGAAATGAAAGTGTGAATTTTATTGAGTGGTCATTTGAGAGTTTTAAAACAAAGGTAGGAGATTGGAACTTATGTCTGTTTTTGTGGTAGGTGGTGGTGGAGAATAATCTTCTAACGTTTTTCAAATTGACAGCAGCATTGTGGCTAAAAGCTTTGAGCCTGATAGCAGCCACAATGCAAGTTCTTCAGTGGAGACTCTGGGATGAAGAGAGAATTCACAACCTATGTCCCTGGAAATTCAGCTATCATGATCCTCTTTCTAGCATCTGCAGTGGTACCTCGACTGTGACGGTCATGTCTAGGGCTGTCCATTTATTCTCCCCTCCTTCCCACAGTAATGGATACCATGAATGCTGCTTTCATGGGGTTGGGAGCATTGGAAGATGAAATTTGTACAGCTGCAACATGGACTTCTGTGTCCACTTTTGCAAGATACTGTACGCTAGATGTTATCTCAAGGTCCAGCTCTACTTTTTAGGGTATTTATTGGTACCATCAAAGAGGTTTCAGCTGGAGACTGTCCCGAGGATTACATGTATGGACTGGATTAAATAAAGTATGAACGTCAAGTTCTGCATTTGACCATAACTTTAAAACTTTCCTTGAAGTCTGTTCACTTCAGCAAGCCCACCACCTTCTCCCATTCTTAGTTTCTTTTATGGAAAGACCTGCAGAATGTTTGCATTTGATTGGCTGTTTTTGGGGGTAGCATTATGCAACTTATCCTTTTTCAGTCTTAGTCTGGGGAGAAGGGCATTGTGATATTGGGAGGTGGGAGAAGGGCATTGTGATATTGGGAGGTGGGAATCATTATGGGAGTGAAAGGAGAGGTTTTAGAGCCTAGGACAATCTTTAATAGGTCCTAGCAACTGTTGCCTTTGGCTGCAGGTCCTGAGAATATTTACAGATATGCTTCGTGAAGACCTTGACATCATTTTCAGTTTTCTTTTAGTCATTTGTTACCTTTCTACAAATCCAGTGTACATTTCAGATCAGTCATTTCCTTTATTTAGTCTTTCATTTGCGACCGTAACTAACAGCTTTGGATTGTTTGCAGTGGTGGTGCTGCAGTAGCGTTGTCGCCTCACAGTAAGACGCTGTCCGGTTAGATTCTCAGCTAGAGCGTCTTCTGCGTGGAGACATGCGTGAATGGGCGTACCTTCGTTGAAGGTTGTGCGTCAGGCCTGGCAAGCCAGTACGTAAAAATCAACTGAAAATCATTTGCTGACCGGAGTTCTGCTGTGGCGACTCCTAACCGGGAAAAGCCGAAAGACACAAACAAACAAAGCTAACAGCTTTGGATTGTTAAACTGGAGAGTAGGTCTTTTAAGAAATGCAAATGTGGGCAGAAAATTCTGCCCCAAGATAAACGTATCTTGTGTGCATTATGTTGGAGATCAGCAAAATGCTATTCAGATTAGACTGCTCTACATCTGCTAGTAAGTGGGCATCAGTCTTGAGTGCTACTTTGGAATCAACCCATAAATGTTTATGGGGCAGTCCACATATTCCAAAAGGGGGTCTAGATTAGATATTCGAACTTTCAAAAGTTCGACTGTCATATGGTTGAAACCATATGATTGAATTTTTGAAAGTTCGAACGTTTTAACAAAGATCTCTGTAAAGCACGGAATGGGACGATTTCCCTTTTCTGCACTGTAGTGTGATCTTGGAGTTGGTATATTTGAAGAGCAGGGAGTATGGGGTGTGCAGGGGAGCTTTCCCCCCTGCTTAAAACATTCAGGTAGGTTATTTGTGTAGTTTATTTTTATTTAGTAGATTTTCAAACTTTTAAAAGTTCGATCATATGGTGTCGACCATATAGCAGTCGAACTTTGAAAGTTCGATTGTCTAATATAGAGCCTTCCAAAAGCTATTGTATTCTGCCAAGTCTAAAGGTAAGAATGGAGACTGTGAAGCAAGACTGATGGAACTGAAAAAGCTGCTAAACCTGACAGGCAATTT
This sequence comes from Protopterus annectens, assembly GCF_019279795.1. Classification (NCBI taxonomy): domain Eukaryota; kingdom Metazoa; phylum Chordata; order Ceratodontiformes; family Protopteridae; genus Protopterus; species Protopterus annectens. The sequence continues at coordinate 321,567,903 of NC_056750.1, read as the reverse complement.
CCTCTGTAGCTCATTCAGTTAAGAAGCTAAGAGTAGAGTTGTTTTATACTTCCACTCATTCTCTTAGATGTATCCACAATTTCAGTAAGCATGGTTTGAGAAATTACCCATTTAAGCTTGTTGCAACAGATAGTTTCTCTTCATTTTGTAGAGTATGCAGAATTTTTTTTTTTTCGCTTCTGGACCATCCTTTAGACATCATGCACTTCTGAACTTCTGATAGTTTGTGAAAAGATGCAGATTTTAAAAACTCCAGCAGAAAGTGTTTTGCCTCTACCCCTTGTAGTACTAGGGAAAGGCAGAAGCACTATTTTTCATGCTTGAGATCCCGGTTGTTTTGGTTCTTGTACAGGTGCTGAATCCACTAAAACATGGTTTGGTTCAGTAGACACCAGTGTTAACAGACATCACCTATAGTGTTTGTCATGGCCACAGTAATTGGGACCAGGGCTTTATTCCTGATGTTTGACTGCTTAAATACTGATACTGTCTCATTGACAGCTTTTTCATGCATTAAGAATTGGGAGATTGACCTCTTGGGATTGATTTTGGACCAGTTGTTATTGGGTCTGCTGCTGATATTGATGGTGTTAAGTTTTCGGCCTCAAAGCCTGCAAAGCTTATATCAGGCCTGGAGTCCGTTTGTGTGTTCACTTTTATTGGAAGCTGGGCTTGTAGAGGTTGGTATCAGTGCCGCTCCATCCTGCATCTTCCTCTGTTTGCTTCAGCCTTGGGCATCAGGGGCTAATCCATATCTGCTTCAAATGTGGTATCAAAATCATTCAGTACTGATTAGGCAGATTATCCAGCATTTGATCCCCTTCCCCAATTCCTGTTCCATAAATTGATTCAACTTTGACACGAGGGACTTCTTTGTTGGGAATTTTTGTCACATTCTATCTTTTTAATGACTAGGATAGCAGGGTTGAAGTTTTATAACTGGATTAGTCGTGAGCATCTGGTTCAACATGCTTCTTTATTGTCCCCATCACATGTGAGACTCCGTGGGAATTATGAGTGCAAAAGAGGAGTGACTTGGACTTCCATAATGAGTCCCCCCATACCAGAGATTGATGAGGATGGGGTCTTTATTTTACACTGTCAGATTTTTGAGAAATCCTTGAGGTGTTGAGGCAGAGAGAGCAGCATGTCCATAAACCTCACAAACTCTTGGCAGAGGGTCCTGCAGAAAACCTTTCAGTCCCCTCAGTCACACTCCTTTTGAAAAGATGACACTTTTACTGGTCAAGACTGCATGGGTAAGTTCTTGAGATTATGGCATCTGTCCCAAAGAGGCCAGAAGAGGGCATTATACAGTGCATCTTCAAGGATGCATTGCAGCCCACATCAGTTTGTTTAAACTTGGAGAACTGTAAATAGACCACCAGAAATCTAGACGCAACCAATTTTCAGAACAATTGACAACACAGTGGCAGTAACAGTCAGCAACAGCAGGGGTACCATGATACTCTGTTAGGAGGGCAGCAGTCTAATCAATTTTTTTACCTTGCTGACTGTCGCACTCTGGAGGAAGTCGGGGATGACCTGCTTCTCTGCTTAGTTTTATTCAAAAGCTTTTCTTCCACACTACCTGACATTTTCATAACCAACTCATCTAAACTGGCTGGAAGGAGAAGTGTTATAATACAGAAAAGGTATCGGGGCTGGTAGGAACACTTGGATAGAAGATCAGGTTGTTATTCCAGGAGGTCTTTGTTCCCAAAAAGGCAAAGCATTTCATACCTGTACTTGGCCTGAGTTTATCCAGAATAGTCCTTTTAAATGGTTACAGTGCAATCTCTCCTTCCCTTTCTGTCATTTGGATGTTAAACATTTCTGACAGGAACTTTTCATCAGTTTGATTTATTCCTTGTCTAATGCTGTTTTATGCTGTATTTCAGTAGTGATGAAACCAGCCTTTATTTGTTAAAATTTGGGAAATTTTGTGACCTGTATTATGGGCTTTGAACTTTGTTACTGTAAATACTGCCATTTTCTGAGTGCAGTGTTCAGGACAATGTTCCTACAGAAATTACTCTTGGATTGCTATTGAGAATAGTGGGATTTGTCCATCCTTTTTACCGGGCTGACCATGCAGCCAGTATTTGGTATTGAGCTGAATAGTTTCCTGTCAGAAGAAAAAATTCAAACAAGTCACATCTGCCTCGGGCGATAAATTTTCCTTTATTAGCAGATGACCAGATTACACAGCATGTTGGCCAAGATGTCCGGTATGGACTGATCTGATCAACTTGTTTACTGACATCAACTTTTATACTGCAAGCAAAACAACTTTTTGTTACATTTCTGACTGTTGACAGTTGGCTATGAAAAACATATAGGATAAACATGTTTATCACAAATTACCTCATACCCACAGCTAGTACAGAATGTTCAAGAAGTACAGAATGTTCAATTCAATAACGGTAGCTCAAATTTTCCAGGACACACAGCCTGCCCCAGTAAATTAACTCTTACTCGGCCTTGCGTCCTTATCCCAGGCTTCACTGAGCTATAACCAAATCTCTTTATTCTGAAATGCAGAAAACAGATATCATTCAGGTTCATAAGCAATGCTGCATTTTGCTCACAGATGAGGCCCATCTTTGATAGGCATATCCCAACAAATAACATGTTCACTTTGCAAGAACAAGAAAAAGACAAATAACAGTATGTTTTTAAAACTTTTTCTCTTAACATTTCCCCCCTGAAAACACTTTTTTATTTGTCTTTTATTTCAGCAATATATGGTAAAAACTAAGTTTTTCTTTGCATACATTACTTCATTGGCAAGACAAATTTTTAAACTTCAAAAACATTTGCAGAGAGTCACATTTCAATGTATTCACTTTCACCAGTCTGTTGCAATTGCTGGTACATCGTCTTCATAACAGCAGTATCAACCAGTCTTTGTAGAAGACCTCTGATACAGGGTATACAACAACAACCACATACCACCACAATAGCCACAGCGACTCCAGCAGACACCAGGAAACTGCTGATGAGATGACTCCATTTTCCAAACCACGCTTGTAGAAAGTCTGTAAAGGGATTATTTACCCCAGAGTTCTCTGCCAATTCTTCGGATAACATCTCCAAATCTTTCAAAGCTTGAGTGATACTTCCATCAGGCGCAGTGTTGTTTGGAATATATGTACAACAGAAAGTCCCGAACATTTTGCAAACTCCTCCTTCTTTGGCCAGGAGCATATCCATCGCAATTCGATTCTGCCATGCCACCTGCAAATTGGCCTCCAGTTGTTCAGCAATTCCTTTCAATGCATCTTTGGTATAGTTCACAAAACGCTACTGGTTATAGTAAATGTAGTTGATCCAGTCCACATTCTTATTAGGTTGAATCCAGACAAAGATGGATGTAAAACCAGCTGCTGTTTGGTTTATTGCTTTGTATTCATCAGGTACGCCTCTTGGTACGCCAATGCTATCGATGTAGACACCGTTATCAAAAGATTGCTTCGGTGCCTCTCTTTTTCTCCTACTCAACCACTTCGGCTTTATTTCAAGTTCTCTTATGAAATTGCTTGCTGGAACTGGGAAAATGCAGAATTAACTTTACAAGTGCACAAGTTCCCTTCCAGGGAATCGTAAGCCTTGATCCAAGTTTGTTGTCTCCACATAACCACCATATGTCTGTTAAACTATGAGTTTGGTTCTCCAGAAATGGATTCCCATTGCCATTCACAGTAACATTGCAATAGTTCTGTCCCATATTGCCATAATTTTTCCCTGTGCCATCTCTGGAAATGCACATATAGGAACCTGGATAGGAAATTGCTGCAGGCGGTTTCTCAACTTTGCTTATGACCGGAAAACACTGAGTTTCATCTTTGCATTTATCTTCAGTTTTGTTGAATAATTTCAAAAGACACATTGGGTTACCTTCATCTTGCATCAATAAGACTGTTGCTAATTGTTGTTTACCTTCAGCACAAGAAGTACAGTTCTCACGATGTGCTTCTCGGGTACTATATCTAACCCAAGATAACCATTCATTATGGTGTACGAATCCCGTCTCGAGTAACAATTGTTGTTCTTTTGTGAAGGCAAAATCTGCTTTATTTGTAGCATTCTTAAGGCTTTGTACTTTAAGTTGGAGGGTCCCCAAAGGATCAGTTCTAGTTGGAAGAGACACTTCGATTCCATAAACATCTGAATCACTTTCTTGTGGTGACACAATGGTTATAGCAACTACTCCGGTACCTTGGAAATGCGCAATTTTTGTTGCCTGCTTTTATCTTTCTCTGGTATCACTGCACCACTTGTTTCCCATCCATTCACATCTGTTGACCACCAGACACTTGACCAGGACGTACAGCCTCTATTGCACAAGTATTTTGCACGAGTCAAGAAATTATTATTGTTCCATTTAGAACAATCCAAAATTTCTTCACAAAGTTTCAACTTAAACACAGTAGTAACACCTGTTTGCGCTTGCAGCACCACCATTCCTTTTTCTCTTGCAACTGTTCCTTCTCGTATGGACATATTTACTTTTGCCACCAAAATCATCATCATGTGACAGTTCAAGTACCAGTTGAGCATGGCCATCCTCCCTAAGGACTACCTCGCGCCGTTGGTTTCTTCACTGGGTTTGAGACGAACTAACCCCTATTGGGCTAATCCCCCTTTGTAGCCAGACTTTGCGCTCAGAGGTCCAGTGGAGTTTGACCAATATCAATGGCAGAAGGAAGAGCCTTGAGTTTTTTTTACAGTGGGTGATATGAATCCACAAAGTCCTCTCAGCAATCTTTACAGCCGTAGGTGTCGAGATAAGTACTTGGTATGGGCCTTCCCACCTGGGGGGATGACCAATTTTTCTCTTCACAATTCGGATCCACACCCAGTCGCCGGGTGCCACACTTAACAAGGTTTCATTTCTGGAATCTGCAAAGGAGTCATTGGTTGCAAGAGATTTGACATTTAGCAGCTTCTTCATATAATCCGCTAGATCCTCACGTTCCGCTGGCAACAATCCTTGCCACTGCGGGACGTAATATGGTCTCCCAAACAAAAGTTCAAATGGTGTAAGTCCTTTGTAGGAAGGTGAGATTCGCATGTACAGGAGTGCCAACAGAAGGCACGCAGTCCATGACCTATGTGTTTCTGCCATTAGTTTGCGGAGCTTACTCTTCAAGACACCGTTGTGTCTTTCCACCAGTCCGGCTGATTGGGGATGGTAAGCACAATGATTTTTCAGATCAAGTTGAAACACTTGACCCAATTTCTGAACAATCTGTTTAACAAAATGAGACCCATTATCACTGTAAATGCGTCTTGGTAGGCCAAATCGGGGAATTATTTATGTAGTCAAAAGCTTTGCTACTGTTTATGCATTCAGATGCTTCACTGGAAAAGCTTCTACCCATTTAGAAAAAGCGTCAATAATGACCAAACAGAACCTTTTTCCCTCTGAGTGTGTCAATTCAGTAAAGTCCATACAGAGTGTGTGGAATGGATACGGAGGAGCAGGGAATGTCTGCTGAGACTTTTTAACTCCCCCCTGAGCATGATACTTTGCACCTAATAAACAAGATAAACAGAATTGCTTTGCATAAGTTGAAAACCCTTTACACCAAAACACCTTAGACACTATTTGAATCATCGTCTGTACTCCTACATGGGTAGGTCCATGGCTAACCAGTGCTGCATACCTAAAAAGGTTTGAGGGTAATACCATTTTGCCATCTGATGCCCTGTACAACCCACTGTTGAGTGATACCATATTTTACCCAACGACATTTTTCCTTCTGTGTCGTCAATATTTGCATTACTTTTAGTGTCTCTAAGTCTAAGAGGTGTCCGGGCTCCAAATCATTATCATGCAAAAGTAAATCATTTTCTTGAGCTGCCTTTTTTGCAGCCATATCAGCAAGGGCATTTCCCCTGGAGACAGGATCTTTTCTATTGGTATGTGCGGACCATTTACATATCGCTATCTGAAGTGGTAGTTGCACTGCATCTAACAACTGTAAAATTAAATTTCTGTGATTTATTGGTTTGCCTGTCGCAGTAACCATTCCCCTATTCTTCCATAGTTGAGCGAAAACATGTACAGTGGAGAAAGCATATTGACTATCTGTATAAATTGTCACTTTTTTACCCTCCCCTAAGGTACAAGCTCGAGTCAAAGCCACCAACTCGGCTGCCTGTGCAGAATAAATGTTTGACTATCCTTGTGCCTCCAAAACTTCAGTTTCTGTGGTGACAGCATACCCTACTAGTGTTTTTCCTACAGTGTCTTTCTTTGCTGATCCATCTACAAACAAAACGAGATGAGAATCTATCAACGGAATATTCGTTAAATCTGGTCGGGGAAGTACTTTGTCATGAATGCTCTCTAAACAAACGTGTGGAGTACCTTCTTCTGGAGTCGGCAAAAGTGTCACCGGATTAAGAGTAGTACATCTTTCTGTGATCATATGAGGCTGTGTCAGCAGCACTGTCATACACGACAAATGTCGACTAGGAGATAAAAAGGTTATCTTATCTTGCAAAAGTATAGTAGCTACTGAATGTGGAACCCGCAATTGTAATGGGTGAAACAAAACTAATGATGCTGAGGCTTGTACTGCCGTGGCGGCCGCCACCACAGCTTGAACACAGTGCGGCAATGCCCTTGCAACAGGATCTAATCTGGAGGAGTAGAAAGCTATCGGCCTCTGTTTATCGCCATGTACTTGTACCAGAACCAAAGTAATATATCCTCCCTTACAATCAACCATTTGTACAAACGGCTTAGAATAGTTTGGAAAACCCAAAACAGAGGATCCTGCTATCAATTGCTTAATTCTAATAAATGCCTGTATTGCCTTATTTGTCCACTGTATATTATTCTTAGCCGCCATGGGAGTATCATAGATCAGTGCGGTCAATGGCCCTACTTCCTCAGCATAGTTAGGGATCCAACTTCTATAAAAATTAGTCACACCTAAAAAGGACATAATCTCCTGCCTAGTCATAGGCATAGGTGCCTCAAGAATTGCTTGTTTTCTTTTGTTCTCCAATTGTCTACCTGCTTGCGAAATTAAATAACCCAAGTACTTTACTTGTGCTTTCCACAATTGTAGCTTTTCTTTATTTACCTTATGTCCTTGCTCAGCTAAAAAACTAAGAAGGGCGAGGGTATCCTTTCTACAACTTTCCTGCGTGGATGAGGCCAACAAAATATCATCTACATACAACAGAACCTGACTTCCCTCTGGGGGAACAAACTGAGCTAAATTCGCAGCCATTTGTTGTCTGAATATTGTCGGACTCTCACAATAGCCCTGTGGCAATCTGGTGTAGGTGAATCTTTTACCTTGGTAAGTGAATGCAAACCAAAATCTACTCTCCTTATGGTAGTGGTATGGAGAAAAAGGCATTGCTTATATCTGACAGAAAAATATCTGTGCTGAGGTAATAAATCATTAAGTAATGTATAGGGGTCAGGGACCACCGGTGCTCTCGGGATCACAGCCGAATTAACTGCTTGTAAATCCTGAACCAACCTCCATGACCCATCCAGTTTCTTTACAGGAAACAACGGAGTATTGCAGGGCGAATCTGGGCATTCAACAAGAATTCCTACTGTTTTAGCTGCTCAATGACCGGCTTAATTCCTTCCTCTGCTTGTTTACTTAGTGGGTATTGGTGCTTACGAGGTCTAAAACCTGACTTTGGTTATACAAACTTCACCTGCTGTTTTCATCAGTCCTACATCCCCTTTACCTTTTGACCATAAATCTACAGGTAAGGCACTTAACGCACTATCTTCCTCTTGAGTTAGGAGGATTTGTCATGCCATTTCTGCTTTGTCATCCCTGAGGTGCACACTTGGTTGTGCCCAAATCACCCAATTTAATCTTTGTACCTGGATCTGTTGATCCTTCAACTGACTTTCGGACATTGTTCCCCAATTTACCTTTTTTGCCAAATCTACCCAATGTGTCCCCACCGCTTTAGTAATTGAAATATGTGGGCTATAACCTGAGCGATGTAAAGAACTCATTTCCTTGGTCAAAGTACAGGTCACTACTGTATTACCTTGCTTATCCCAAAACATATCATTCAAAATTATCCTTGCACATTTGTGCCTAAAGAATTCTTTTTCAAATTCTTTATCCGGACCAGGGGCCTGTCTGTAGTACATAGTACAATGTAAGTGCGCCGCAACCTGCGGTGACCCGCTCCTAGATTTACTTAAAGCTAGGTTGATCAAATCTGTATCAACCCTCCCCGGCCCGTTTGAAATTAAGTCCTGGCTATACCAGTAAAATAAGTCTTGTACTCCTTGTACCACCAAGCCATCCGCTAACCTTTTCGCCTCACTGTCTTTAGGTGTGGGAATTGCCGCTATTCCAAACAAATGCATCAAATCTCTTCCCAGCAAATTAACTGGACAAACTTTCGATATAATTACCCTACACCTAACAGTTTGGTTTGTTTGCGGATCTGTGAACAATAGAGGATGAGACGGTGGTTCCTTATAGATTTTCCCGTTTGCCGCTTTCAGAAGGACAAACTCGTCTGTTTCGCAGTTCGGGGGTAGAACTGCTGGACCCAAAAGTGTACGCGATGCACCTGAATCACATAAAAACTCCACTTTCTGTCCCTCAACCAAAAACTCTATCATGGGTTTTTGATCCAGATGCATAGCAATACCCAAATGTGCCAGGTTTATGACTTCACAGTCACAATCCTGCCCTTCCTTAATTTCCTGGGTGTCCTGACATTCATCGCAGAGAGTGTCTGCCTCATCATCATCACAATCATTCTCGCTTTCTTCTTCTCTACAATAATCACAATAATGAATTTGGCGCCTTCCTTTACTATCATATAGTCATGCGGAGCCCTTGTGGGGGATGTTGCCACTCTTCGCAGTCGGCATCAAAGTGCCCACGTCTACCGCATTTAAAACATTCTCCACGTTTTAACCTCCCCTCATATTCCTCTGAATGTCCACACTGTTTATACGATGTGTCCCATTTCGGGACCCCACGTCTTTGCACGCCACCACGGCGCCCTTGCCCCCTTTGGTCATGTACCAAAAATATACCACCATCATCCCCTACTGCTAACACTTGTACTTTCTTTTTCTTTTTTAAATTGAAATGTCGCTCAGCATGCCATGCATATTCAAACAAAGGTTGCAATCTACATGTTCTGTGATCAACCATATGCTTAGTTATAAAACGATTTATCGGAGCCTTACAACCTTTAAGAAAAGCGTTTTTCAATTGCTGTTTGTACGGACTATCAGTAGTCTGATCCTGCGGAATCACCATTCCACAATGGTTATTGAACACTTCTGTCAGTCTTACAATATAGTGATCTACAGATTCATCATCATTTTGGATGCACTGATTTATTACTGTTCAATCTGCTCTTGGACGCCACTTATCAGAAATTCTCTTCAACAGATCAGTGACTCACGTGTATAACACTCCAGAATTATGCTTTTAATGTAGTGCCGTCATCTGCCTTACATGTCCAAGTACCACAAACTAAGTGCCAATCTGGACCCAGGATTTTTCGCACTACTTGTTCTACTTCTAAACCATTTAGATGATAACTTAAACGCATACCAACTATGTCCTCAGAAAACTTTTGAAAATTAACCTTGGGATGAGGAATACCATCCGTATCTCGTTTTATATCCTCTCTAGCCCAGGGATGATAAACTAAAATAGTTGGCTCTTGTCCAACATCCCCTGCTTGTGGGTTTGCAACTTGTATTAAGGGAAGGGCTTTTGAGTGGTCAGGAAGGTTAATGGCCCAACATCCTTGCCCTGCTGGTCCTGCCCTTAACTGCATAGGTTGGTCTACCTGTTGCAAAGCAACCTTGGGTACTACGGGAATTTGCGGGTAAATTGGAGGGGTCACAACGTTTCCTTGAGCAGCCAATAACCCACCCTGCTGTACAGATCCCACTTCTTCAGACTGATATTGAGGAGGTTCCGCCGGTACAGCAGCAGCAATTTCCCCATATGGTGGGGTAGTTGCCTGCCTTTGTACCGCACAAACTGTATGCTCATCCTCCTTGTCTAAAAATAAAGCTACTTTTCCACTTGGCACCAGTAATCCCTTTAGATTTATTTTTTCTTTTTCCTGGCACTGTTTTTTCTTTTATAGCTCGTTTATTTGCCTCTTCTAACCATTTTTGTGCTTGGGGAAATCCCAATTGTCTATGTTTTTTAGTTATAGTTCCCGCATCTCTTTTCAAATCTCTAACCAATTTTGCACAGGCATTCTTATTCAGTGTACCATCAAAATCATATCTCGACTTCCACTTTTTCAAAAATTTAGCATTATTTTTGTTTAAACCTTTCATATACTTAGCATCAACATTTAAACAGACATCACTCTCACACTTGCAGCAACTCGAACCCATGTTTCCCCTAGATTTCTTATTTTACCTTTTCCTTTTTTTTTTTTTTTTTTTCCCCTCAGATATTTAGGACTGTATCAAAATTATTTTACAGGGCTTATTATAAAATGGGACTATCTTAATGGGTGACCATAACAAAATAATCTTAACAAGTAATCCTACCCATCCTTAACTAAAAATAAAACCTTGTCGACAAGATTAAATTAAATTAAAAGAAATTTATTTTTCATCCTACCTGAACCAGATGAGACTCCGTTTCCCCTTTTCGTTCAGAAACCGTCCCTCAGATAAGGATCAGAGAGCGGCCGGCCTCCTTTCAGTGACAAATCAGTCGGAAGGCTTTCAAGTCGAGGGAATCTTAAGATGAGAAACCCTCACCTGCACAGGTTTTTCGGTCTCTCTGTCGGTCTGATCCGTATCTTCATAGAGGTTTCCGGTCCGAAGGACCAAAATGTCAGAAGAAAAAATTCAAACGAGTCACATCTGCCTCAGGCGATGAATTTTCCTTTATTAGCAGTTAACCAGATTACACAGCATGTTGGCCAAGATGTCCGGTCTGGACTGATTTGATCTCCGATCTGATCAACTTGTTTACTGACATCAACTTTTATACTGCAAGCAAAACAACTTTTTGTTACATTTCTGACCGTTGACAGTGGTTATAAATGTTACAAATGTTACATATGTTACAAATGAAGTATCACGAATACTACGGAAGGATTACTGACCGCGAATACCACTGAAGGGTCACTGACCGCTAATGTCTTTAGTATGCCTAATTTCTCCAATGCTTCTAATATGTCTTATTTCTCCAATGCTTCCAATATAAACAATCAGTCCTGCCTTGCCACGAATACCACTGTTTCTATGAATGTGAATGTTACAAATGCCCCAATGTCTTCCTACCTTGCAAACACCACAGCTGATTTACCGAGCACAACTATCTCAATTGTCCCCAATGGTTCTATTACTACCAATGCCTCAAGTTATCCCACTGCATCTAATAATAATAATGCTACTGTGGCTACAAATTTTAACCTTGTGCCTAATGCCACCAATCATTTCTATACCAGTAATAACCTTAATAAGATGAATGTATTCAATTTTAATTTGTTCGTTTCAGATTTTGCTACCCCTAATTTTTGTAACAAAGCTACTGTTTTCCCTAATGTTTCCAACGATGCAAGAGGTTCATTTGTTTCCAACGATGCAAGAGGTTCATTTTTAACCCCCGCAGCTGAGACCAGGGAAGGGAGGTATGACCCATTTGCTTCTAATGGTACAGTAAGGGAAACTCTTGATGATTTCTCAGAGTCCTTTTCCAGAAACGGTCCCCAGGTCACTATGAACAACGATTCCATGGGGACCTCTGTTTTAGTACCCAGCACAGGCTCTGCTGCCAGCACGAACCAGGACAACTGCGGAGTAACACAAGTCAACGGCACTTCCCACATACCACAATACAACGGCCACCAGCCGACCAGTTACCCGCTCCCCCTCACAACTCCCAGGGCAAACAGCGCAGGGCCCACTAACAACCGAAGCACCCCTACGCCTGCCCTACGCCAGGATAACACAGGCCCAGAAGCGAACGACACGCATGAGTCCGCAGACCCTTCCTCACATAGCGACGAGGAATATGAAGGACCTCCCCATCCTTAAAAGGAAAAGCACCTTTAACCCAGTACTCCACAGCAATATTAATGTTTTCTCCAAAGTCATAGAAAATGACATTAGGAGAATCATTGGCAACAAACCCAGAACCAAATTTGTCAACCTCAACCAAGAAGAAAAAACAGCCCTCACCAAACTCCGCCTTGATGAAGACATCCAAATCTTAAAAGCGGACAAGGGGGCAGGGATAGTCATCATGAACAAAGCCACCTACATTGAGAAAATGGAAGCGGTTCTTTCCAATAACGCCAACTACCACATTGTTTCCAAAGACACAGTGCAAGATAGTTTTCGCGCCATTGACTCTGCGCTCATAACCCTAGCCAGAACCAATAAAATTACAGAAGAAGAACTGGAATTTATGTCAGTCGACTCCCCTAATGTAGGCAGACTTTTCGGAATACAGAAAATTCACAAAAACCCACAACCCCCCCCCCCCCCCCCCCGCGACACATTGTGTCATCCAGAAGAACCAAAACAGAATCTCGGAGCTCCTAGATTTCTACCTCAACCCAATAGTGCAAAGCACTAAATTTCTACTTGAAGGATTCATGGGCCTTCCTCAACGAGATTTTCTTATTCCAACAAAAAACCCCGTCCCCCGAGCTAACTCTAATCAGCCTCGATATAGTAGCCCACTACCCCAGCATCCCCCATGCCGAAGGACTCCAACTAGTTAAAGAATACCTCACCCAATACAAACACATCCACCCTGTTAGAGCAGAAATGCTCTGCGACCTTCTGAAAATTGTTCTCTAACAATTTTTCTCTAAACCATTTTCCAGCAACTGAAAGGCGTAGCCATGGGAGCCAAAATGGCCCAGC
>NC_056750.1:321422017-321467793 GCF_019279795.1 Protopterus annectens | reverse complement strand
AGTCTGTCTGGTTTTTGTTTCCTTCGTCCACATGAATAAATTTATTAGAGAGTCTGAAGTTTTACTGCAGTGGACAAAACTGGTTCCTTAGACAACTTATTTACTCCTGGTCGTTCTCCTTCAGTTCTTTGCAAAGCTTCTAAGGACTAGGAAATTGGCACATCTTCTGTGGCAAGGGAAAACCACTTTTGTATGGCTCCGTGAAGAAGCCAGTGAAGCTGTATTGTTTAGCTGGCATATAAGGTGCCTCATTCCTGTGCTAGTGCTCCTGTTATGAATCGGTCCCTTTCCAGGGAGTATTCCAAAATGAAAAAGCAGTCACTTGAAACGTTTGTCATGTATCTGTAACTATGGACAGGTAAGATTTGCAAGAATTTGTCATTGGATTTCTTTCTACTTTTATTGTGTTAAATCCTTTTTCTTCACTTTCTAACAGAAAAAAAAAATATTTCCAATCAGATGAGCAAGGAGGGCAGCTGGCATAATTTTCAGTTGTTCTGAAGCTGAAGATTCTGGTGAAATTTTTTCTTCAGATTTCACTCTGTAAGATTTATTTTTTTTCTTACAATTTAAGATTTATTTGCGTGCGGATAGAATGAAATGTCTCCGAGGAAGTACTGTAATTTGTTACAACTAGTTTCTTCAGTCTGCAGCCGTTTCTCTTGTGTTGTCTGCTTTTGAGGAAGTTTTCTTAGATTGCATTATGCCTGATGGTCAGGCCCTGCCCCGCTTAAGTCGGACAGGTTATATTAAATACCCCAGACACTGATTGTTTTCTAATCTCAAATCATATGCAGAGACCTCTTTAATTCTTACTGCTAAACATAATGTGAAAGCTAACCCTATTCCTTCTGACAAGGATGACATTTTTTGACAGATGTGGGAAGAGAGTTTATTCTTCTGTTACGTTAACTTCAGAATATTGAACTGTGATGGTCACGTTAATTTTTACTGGCTTGTTTTGAAAACATGATGAAGTTAACGGTTAGCCTTCCTACTTCTAAAGTTGAAACAAAGTTGAAACGTCATTAAATTCTGCTTCTTGGGTAACCAGACACTCTAAATTACGGTTATGAGATTTACTGATGCTGTTCATAGTGTACTGCTTCTGGTTTAGTGATAAGGTTTGATTGGCTACATTCTCAAAACCTTGAGCTTCTCCCCAGACAAAAATACGGTAATTTTGCCAATGTGGGTTTAAAAATGATGAGGGAAATTTATTCAAGGAGTTTTCAGATTTTTAGCCCTTCTCTTCAAATTTCAGTAAACATTTTTTTTATTTTCTAGATAGAGTATAAGCAGTTTATGTGAAGTTCTAATTAGCAAAATTTCAAAAAGCCAATGGAGAGTATCAAAAACCAAGGCCAGTCCATAAAGTCAGATTGACTGTATCCCTTTTATAGCGTCGCCTTCATTCGTACCCTGCCAGTCTTTCAAATCTTTCTCCCAACTCTAGGTCTCCTCCACTGTGCGATCAGATTATTTCAGACAAGTGGATTCTGAGGCTTCTCCTACAGGGGTGCAGATAGCAGTGGAAATCCCTTCCCCTTTTTGAGGGATTCCTCATTCTGCAAGCCAGATGTCCTTGTCTCTCCTTTTTTAGAGGAAATCTTTCCACCCTTGTAAAATGGGGCTATGATGGGTTTCTTCCAAATTTTAGGGATTATGGATTCTGAGCTGGATTGGTTAATTAGAATACTGATTGGGTAGGCTGTTGCATTGGCACCAAGTATCAAGTGTTCGGAGGGCATCGGCACCAAGTTTCAAGTGTTCGGAAGGAGGTTATCAGCGGATAGGGAGAATGGTCTTAATTTTTATTTTGCAATGTAAATACTAGAGAGGCGGGCACTTGTTTTAAGGAGAATATTGGATTTACTGGGGTATTGTTAGTTGTTTCTTTGACTTGGGGTATTAGTGTTTTATTTTTGTGGAGTGAGGAATCTAAGCTGGGATTCTCTAGAACAGGGGTGGGCAAACTTTTTGATTTGTGGGCCACATTGAGTTCTAACATTTGACAAAGGGGTCGGAACAGGAGCAGATAGATGGCATGCTTTGAAAACATCACCTCATTGGGGGAAAAATACACATCTTGGGATATGGAGAAAACATGTGCTTTAATTTCCAATGACAATGTTGAAAAGCATTACAATAAAATCTCTGACTTCGAAATGAGTCTTTAAACACTGAAAATCAAATAAATGACCAGTTTATTTTAAAGCACTGAAAGTTCTGTTATCCTTCAGGATATCACCATCACTCTCCTCCTGACTGTCTTTTTTCAAAACGGTAGGAGATGCAGATGTACTTGTCCTGTTCCTTTTATTCAATTTGTTTCCCCGGTGCCAAAAGTCAACAACGACCAGTGCAAGGACGAAACAGTTGCAGCAAGTCAGTCTGTGAAGCGTTATATTTGATCTGCGCGCACTGTTTATTTTAACAACGTGCATATCACGGAGACGCACACATTTTAATGGGAGCAGTGTTGTTGGTCTCCTTTTTTAGCCAGCGCATCAAAGTCTGGAGTTAGTTTTGAACACTCTACATTCTCTGTCCACTTTCCTTTTCTTGGGTCCGCTCATCTTCATAGAGGGGCGGTGGGTCAAAGGGTAAAGTGCAAACGTGGAGTAATAGGCCTACGCTTCACCTCAACAAAGCCAATATATCTAGAGTCCGCCATCTAGTGAGGAACCATCAGAATTGCAGGGGAAATAAAACATTAACAAGGTTAATTTATTAAATTTTTTCAAGTTTGGCGGGCCGAATCAAAACATTTAACGGGCCGCATGTGGCCCCCGGGCCGTAGTTTGCCCATGCCTGCTCTACAACCTGGGTTTGAGGTGCTTATCATATTGTTGGGAGTTCTTTGACTAGTTTAAGAGGTTCTTTGACTAGTTTAAAAATGCTGTTGATAAAGTGTGAGGTGAAATTGTTGTGGGCCTTTATCAGGGGATGGTGGTGGGTTTTGTGTGTCCCAGGATTAAGGAGAGGAGAGATGGATTTCTAGAATTTTGCTGGGTTATTTCTTTGACTAGATAATTGCTGTGAAAAAGTTTTTTTTGTCATTTCTAATGAATTCGTTTGCTTTTTTATTAAGTTGTTTGAAGGAAATTTCATTTGCTTGGTTCTTGTTTTTACACCATTCTTTCCAGGCATAATCTCTGGAAAAAAATTAGTTTTGTTGATTTTGTAAGCCAAGGAGCATGATTAAATTTTGTTCTCTTGTACAGAATGGGGGCTAAATTGTTTAGGGTATCAAGGAAGACCTTATTAAACTAGTTTACAGCATCTTGTAAGGGTACTGTTTTTAGTCTGGCCCAATTCTGAACTTTTAGGGAGTTACTGAAAGTTTTTTTTATGAGAACTGAGGTGGTGGTGCTGCGGTAGCGTTGTCGGCTTACAGTAAGACGTTGTCCTGTTCGATTCTCAGCTAAAGCGTCTTCTGTGTGGAGACATGCGTGAATGCATCCGTTGAAGGTTGTGCGTCAGGGCTGGCAACTCTGTACGTAAAAATCTTTTGCCAATCATTAGCGGACCGGGGTTCCACTGTGGCGACCCCTAACCGGGAAAAGCCAAAAGATACAACAACTGAAAGTTTTTTGATCGAAGTTAAGTTTCTAGATGTTCTACATGAGTGAGGTTTGGGTACCTGAGTATGGGTTTTGTGTGTAAACCTGGTAAGTGGTCACTTACAATATCAAGGAGGGTACCAGTCTTAGAGTATTTGTGTGGATCTGAGACTAGGATCCAATCCATGGTGGATTCTGGTTGCTTGTTTAGTATTCGTGTAAGGCACCTGACAAGCTGTTTAGACCTCTGCAGGTTAATACAGTTAGCAGGAGAGTTTGAGTAACTTTTGGCAATTAATGTTTGTATCCCCTAGAATGACAGTTTCACTGGATACGTTAACATCTTCAAGAATAGGGATGTTTTGGCTGGGGGGACTATATAGTGCTGCTATGCTTAAATGTTTACTATTAATTATTTGTAATGATGCTAATAAAATTTTCCATGTTGCCAAAGGTTGGGACAGGTTTAGGAAAGGATGTAATGGTTAAGAAGTTATGGTAGATTAAAGCTACACCCCTCCCCCCTCTTTCTTTAGGAGTTTGTCTTTTCGCAGGATATTGTAACCGATTGGGACTATTTCAGTGTCTGATATATGTGGCTTTAGCCAAGTTTCTGTAACAGCTATGATATTTGGGGTATATTGAGAGCCAGGCATGAAATTCTGTAGTTTTGTTACAAATGCTCCATGTGTTGCTTGCTGCTATAAACAGGTTTTGAGTGTTAGATGACTTGGAGAAGGGGGTATGGTCTATAGTGGGAGAGAGGGAAGGGCCAGAATTTTGATGTATGTCACCCCTTTGAGATATTAACAAGAGATGATTTATAAAAATGTCTTCTTAGAGTGTGTATATAAGATTGTGTTCATAATTGCATTGTTTCTTACTTTCTTCCTTTCCTAGCATTTTTACTTTCAGGTCTGTGGTCTTCCTTATTTTGGAAAATCACTGAAGCAGTTGATGCCCAACTGCCTGCTCTGCTTGAGCCAGTGGCAGCTTGGGTGCATGGAAGCGACCCCTAAAACTCTGAAAGCTGGCCAGTAGTGATATCCAAGGCAAGGGTATAACCCATGTAGCTTAGGCTATTGCAACAGTAAAATATTGGAACATCTACTGTTTGGAAAGTACTGTTGTATAACTAAACTTACCATTTGTATCAAAGTTTGGAAGTTGCATCTTCATTGGTGGTTGCATATGTATTGTTTAATGTTCAGAAATCCCTCCTATACTTGTCAAACACTCCTTCCAGAGTCTCAAGTGCCTGTTACAAGTACTGCTTGAGTGTTCTTCCCTGGCTACTTTTAAGGTGGCCTTGCACAGCTTGTTAGAAAATTTCATCCTCAGGACCCATTTCCACTTAGTGGTTTGTACTTCATGATAGAAATGCCTATTCTTCCTCTTGTTGAACCAGCTTCTGTCTGCTTAAAACACCGTTATTTGCTGTCACCTTCACAAGGAATTCTGAGCTTCTTGCTCCTGTAAAAAAGCGCCATACTTGGTGTGTCACAAGAGACTTCGAGCTAAACCCCCTTTCATATATTTGGCAATCACAGGTGTTAATTAAGGTATTAATCTTCTAGTTTTCTTTTTTTTTCTGTATCTGTCTTTCTGGCTTGCCGACGGTCGAGCTAACACAACTGCCCGTTAGTTTCCCAGCACTGCATCAAGAGCAGTTCATGACATGCAGGTGTCCATGAGAGGTGTATTTATTTTTGGTCTGACCCCACCAGAGTTGCTGATGTGTGGGCACCTGCATCACCTCATGGGAGGTTACGCCATTTCCCTGATGTGTGCGCTACCATATACACACCCTATGAGGCACTGCCACTAACTTTGACAGTCCACATTCTACAGCCACTGGTGGTGTGCAAGCCTTCAGTGTTTCTTTTGTATAAAGATTTGAGTCAAGTATGTGTGTGGCTTAACTCAGCCCATATCCTATAACATTTGAATTGAACTGCCCATTCAGCTGCATATTTTCTTTCACCAAAACCTTGTTTGGTTTCCTGTGCACCAAGATGGATGGTGCTTGCACTGGATAAATGTTACTGGAATAGATAGAGAGAGAGAGACTTGCACTGTTTGGTAGATTGCTCAGATGCCTTTAAGAATTACAGATGAGCCTTAAGTTGGGTTGGGAAAAATTCCCAGTAGAACTGCTGTGATTTGTAAGACTACAGTGCTACATTTATGCATGGGACTGATGTAAAGTTGTGTTCTAAGAAAAGGCAGGGGAACTTGCAGGTAGTATAGACAGAATGGTAGAAGCATATTGCTACCATTAACAGTTGTTGCGGTTTTCTGGAGTAGACTCCAACAATTGAATGCCCAGTGCGCTATGTCTTTATTTTATGGCACTGTTTTGTAACCCATTGTTTAGCAAATCTGAAACTGTTTCCCTTTTTAACCGTAACTTTTTAGAATGTGCATTGAAGAGAAAGTAGTGTACATGCAGATCGCAAGCCTTTTCTTAAATTACCATCCAGTCTGTGCAGTTGGATATTGCATGCTTAATGTAAGTGGCGTGAAACTACAGTCAGTATAAATGCTGTCATACTAATGCTGGTCTTGCAGGTCATCTTGACTAGTTTCAAAGAGCATTTTTAAAAATGTATACCATGTATTGTTTGTATGCTGTAAGTCTATAGGCTATGGGTCTAATTCCAAAAGACTTGCTCTCGGTGTAAGTGACCACTTGCATTGAGAGCAGATGTTTTGGAACTGGACTTATGTTGACAGCCTGTTTATAGATGGGCCGCACACTGAAGTCACTTACAGTGAGAGCAAGTCTTTTGGAATTAGAGCAGACTTGCACTGAGCATCTGGCCCTGTATGTTTATTCATTTGCAGTGATGGAGCCTCTTTGACTTTTTAGACACTGGTCTCAAAAATCATTCCTTGGAGTTGATAAAATGTTTAAATGATAAAATAATTACTTGGTAGTTTAGCAGGTATAGTTTTGTGGTGATTTTATTTATTTTATTTATTTTTAGATATTGGCAAATCGGAAATATCATGTGGACCTCATGAGCACACTGTATCGGCAGCAACTTGGTATAGTACAAGTAAGTTGTCTTTTAACTGTGCCATTATCCACTTTCAGCTGGGACATAATGCCAGATAGATAAATGCGTACATTAAACATGTGAGCAGGTCAGCTTTGAAATGCAGGACTAGGTAATTTTGTTAGTTTTTATTTTTGTTTGATTACTGGGGAAGGGCACTGATCAAAAGTTGACAAGTTTCAGGCCCTGCTCCGGGAATGTTCTATCCATCAGCAACACAGTTACTTACAAGATGCAGTCATTTATGTTACATTGTATAATTTCAAATGTGATTTATAGTTAAAAATACAATGGCAAGGTAAAAGAATTAGTAGTAGAAATGACTGGTGATAGAATAGCAGTTTTCAGAAAGTAAGAGGGGAAGAAGAAAGACCGTCTTTTACATATTTATAGGATGCTTCAGTCTGTATTGGGTGTTCACCAAAAGCAACTTTTCACCAATAAACTTGTAAAAACAAATAATGAAAATTGAGGTGTCTTGGGTTACCAACAATAAAATCACCTCCAGTTAGCTCGCTCTTCTCAACTATACAGAGACTTCTTCAGACTGAGGTTAACTTCTACAAAATTCCTTTTTAAGGCTTAAGTTGTCACATGGTTTAAACTCATTACATGATACATTCACTTTAAAATGTCACTTCTTCTTCCTTCCAACTTCCAAAAAGCTAACTTTGTGAAAATACTACAAAAAAGTTAAGAAAAATATTTAAAAATACACTCAGGAAATACTTTATACATTTCCTAAAATACTTAATACATTTGAAAACATTTAAAAAACATACTTTCACCAACATATTACTTTACTACACCATGTTTTTTTTTAAAAAGTATTACTAATGTTTGGGCCTCTTTCTTTTTAAATGCATAACAAATTTCCTCCCTATCATTTAAACCTGGTGGGAAGCAGGCATTAAGTTTGACCTGCCATAAGTATTCTAGCCAACCCAGCTGCTCTTCTATATTCGTAACAGTAGTATCACTAGGAAGGGCCTCTACTACCAAGAATTTATACTCTAGTATGTATGTGTCTTTCGGCTTTTCCCGGTTAGGGGTCGCCACAGCGGAACTCCGGTTCGCTAATGATTGGCAGTTGATTTTTACGTGCAGAGTTGCCAGCCCTGACGCACAACCTTCAACGAAGGTACGCCCATTCACACATGTCTCCACGCAGAAGATGCTCTAGCTGGGAATCAAACCGTACAGCGTCTTACTGTGAGGCGATAACGCTACCGCAGCACCACCACTGCAGATAGACTATACATTTTTGGTAGTATAGGCCCTTCCTATTGATACTACAATTATGAATATAGAAGAAGAGCTGAGTTGGCTAGAATACTTATGGCAGGTCAAACTTAATGCCTGCTTCCCACCAGGCTTAAATGATAAGAAGGAATTTATGTATTTGAAAAGAAAGAGGCTCAAACATTAGTAATACTTTAAAAAAAAAAAAAAAAAAAAAAACATATAGTGTAGTAGTATGTTGGTGAAAGTGTGTTTCTTAAATGTTTTCAAATGTATTACTTTATACATTTCCTGAAATACTTATTTCCTGAGTGTATTTTTAAATGTTTTTCTTAACTTTTTTGTAGTATTTTCACAGTTAGCTTTTTGGAAGTTGGAAAGAAGAAGTGACATTTTAAAGTGAATGTATCATGAGTTTACACCATGTGACAATTGAAGCCTTAAAAAAGGAATTTTGTAGAAGTTAACCTCAGTCTGAAGAAGTCTCTGTAGAGTTGAGACGAAAGCGCTAACTGGAGGTGATTGTATTGTTTTATTAAAGTGTGGTAACCTAAGAACACACCGCTATTTTCTTTTTCTATATTGGGTGTTTGTGGAGGTGATTTTGCAAATAAATGTTTAGTGTGGATTAATGAGGCAGTTATGTGATGTGGTCTGAAGTGAGGCAGCAACAATGGCTTTGGATAATTAAATAGGCTTTGAATTGGGGTTTGAATTTAGCATACAGGGAAAATCCTCAAGTTTGAGGGGAGTACTTGTTACATTTTTGCGGACAGAATAGAGAAGCTGTGGTCCGTGAAGTGTAGTTTTGTCTTTGCTATTTGCAGTATGGGCCCTGATTGTGAAGAACTTCTGAAGCTTTATTACAGTGTGTAGTAAATGACTTCTCACTAAATGGGAAGTAAATGTTTTTTGGCTTAGTAGCTTAAATAATAAGAGTCCTAGTAGGAGGTTGGCTATTATTTAGTGGGAAGCCAGCTGGTCTTGATAGTAATGTAGTGCAGTGGCAGTGTTGTTCATGAGTCGGAAAGTTAGATGTGAGATGGAACAATTTTATTTTCAGTTGATTGCAGGGTTTTGTTTTGTGTTTTTTTTTTTTTTTTTTTTGGATGCTGCAGCTATTAATGAGACTGTACCCTAACAGCTCTAGCTGGAGTGGAGAGAAAGTGGGGAAATGTTACCTGTCCAGAATAGCAGATGGTTGATTTTTGTTCAGTATGATATGCCACCTCATATTTAAAGTTTGTCAAATGGTACAGCTGTAAGTTTGCTGTTTACTTCCTTGCTGATTAAATGCACTTTCATTATTTGAAGTCTTGTGAAGTCCTTCTAGATTAAGCTAACTTTTTTTTCTGGTGTTTAACTGGCCTCATGCTCAGGGGAAGGAGGTTCATCTGCTGGCTTTCTACCACTTGCATGAGATATGATCCCAAGCACTTTGCAGTGTAATTCTAGAGAGTTTTGTTAATTTGTTTTTGCTTCATTGTACTGACAGTTGATTTCCAGGTCAGTTCCTTATTTTTAGGATCTTTCAGTTAATGTTGATTTTTTGTTCTTAGCCATTAACAGGGCAGCTTAGCAAGTAGATCTAGGTCAGGATCAAACCTAGTATATTTTATGTATGAGGTGTAGCCCTTGGCCCTTATACTAAACCCACCCAAAAAGTTATTAAAGGCATTGCAGAAGCCATGCTGTGCATCGTATAACAGACCATAGCTGTTAATGTGCTCAAGTAGTTGCTTTTATAGAAATTTTTGAAATATTTTGGTAATAGGATACATGATAGAATTAGGTCTGTAATCCTTCAGCCTGTTAAAAATAGCTTTAGGTAGAAGGATTATAACCGCTTGCATGAATGCTAGTGGAACAGTGCCCGACCTGAGAGAAGGAGGTTAAAGGACTGGTTAGCAGTTTATTTCAGCTGCATGTCTTAGGAAGGTGGGATGGAGATTGCTGGATTTATAGCCTGAATTCTTGAGTTTGAGAAGCAGGGACTTGGTCTATTTCTCTGAAATTTATGTGAAAGGTTGCTGCATAAAGGCTAGAGCATATAGATTAGGTGATAAAGGATCTTGTTCTTCATAACTGGGCAGTAAATTGAATGAAAGGCCACCTAGTCTGTGCGCACAGGTAAGTAGCACAGTGTCTACCTGCCATGCAAGTTGTGTCTATAGGTTTAAGTAGCACAGCCTACCTGCTGCATAGTCTGTGTGTAAATTAAGTATCTTAACTGGGTCTATATTATAGGCTCATAGGTAGGTACTAGGCTATCTGCCCGAGGGCATTTGTAAGCCTAGTCAGAGTGTCGGCTTTCGCTGCCCCATTGATTAATTAACTGATCCTCTGTCAAGCAGAGCCAGTGAAGTGGTCCCAGGGGAGATCAAACAGTGAAATGTTCAAACAGGTAATAATTGACCCCTAAATATTGAACCATCGAAATGTTGAATGGTTCAATGGAGATCTCTGTACAGTGCGGACATGGAAGTTTTTCATGGTCTGCACTGTAGTGCGATCTCAGAGTTGGTATATTTAAGTAGCGTGGGGTGCATCCTACTTGCAGCATTTTAATGCTTTGTTTGGGTGTTTTGTTTTTCTTTGCTGTTCGACATTACGGCATTTCTATATTTTGGGGGTGATTTATTGTGTTTGAACATTTCACTGTTTGATCACGTAATATAAACGCTCTTTAACCTACATGCACAGCCTAGGTGGCAGGTAGAACTACAGAAAGTGGGCATAATGTTTAGCAAAGGTGGAGTGATTCAATGTTACTGGTTCAGTTTTGGTGATTTGAAGAGTTATTTAATGCCCCCGTTAATCATTTTATTTATTTTCAAAACTGATTGATTGGATCTAGACCTGTAGACCTGTTTTTTTCATGTTTAAATTAGAGGGCTTTTGCAGTATTTGTTGCAATTCTTGTTTATTTGTTGCTCTGTATTGGTGGAGTTCATTTTGTAGGTCTTCCAGGCTGAACCTTTGGCTTTAATTTTGTTTTTAATCTCCACTGAAAGCCATGGGCAGTACACACTAATCTAAGCCTCCTTTTAGTGAGTGAGTGCAGTGTGCCTGAATTGTGGTAAGTATTGTTTTGAAAAATTCTAAAGCAAAGCTGGGTGCAGACATGGCATACAGAGGAGTCCAAGCTATAGCACTGAGTAGGATGTTCAAATTTTGGTAGCTTATTAGGGAAAGATGTTGCTGCGGTAGCGTTGTCACCTCACAGTAAGATGCTGTCCGGTTCAATTCTCAGCTAGAGCGTCTTCTGCGTGGAGACATGCGTGGATGGGCGTACCTTCGTTGAAGGTTGTGCGTCAGGCCTGGCAAGCCGGTACGTAAAAATCAACTGCCAATCATTAGCGGACCGGAGTTCCGCTGTGGCGACCCCTAACCGGGAAAAGCCGAAAGACACAAACAAACATTAGGGAAAGATCTTCCTTTATTTGAGGATTTTTTAATATGTTCTGAATGGCCAAATGGGTAAAGTGGGTAAGTGGTCACTTAGAGCACTAGGGAGTACTTCATTGTGAGGCACCTACTTTGCATGTTGGTTATTAGGTTAAGTGGGTAACTAAAGACTAATCTTGTAGGAGCCTGTATAATTTGGGCTAGGGTAAATTGTGGCAAAATTTTGTTCAGAGGCAGAAAGTCTTTCCCAGTAGCAATGATAGTGAAATCACTAAGGGTAACTGTTATGTATGCCTTTATGATACATGTAGAGTTTTATGTAACATAGAGGAGGGCAGGAGATGTAAGCTTCAGCAATCCACATCTGTAATATGAGAATTTATGCAATCCACAACTGTAATTGAAGTATCCTTTTGATTAGAATTGAAGCACCGCCGCCAGTGGTAGTGTCTGTTTTTGTGTTATTTTATATGCATCAGTTGTCTTGTATAAAAGAGGAGGGGCAGCTATCACCCTTCAACCAGGTTTCAGATATAGCAGGAATGTAAGGATTTTCTGTTTTCAGACATCCTTCAAGAGTGGTCCATTTATTAAGACTGCATGCATTAAAGCAGTTAATTTTAAGGTCTTTATTTATAATATTGTAGGTGATTGGGTTCTGTAATTGAAGACTGAATTGAGGTGGTCCTGGGTATGAGGAATATCCCCTGGTTTGAGTACAAAGTGATGGAGTTTTGAGAGAAGATCCTTATTTTTGGAATGGGGATTGGTGACCTCTCCAGTAGTATGGAGTGCAGTTTCCTAGTAGTATGTGAGTTTATTACTGATGTCATTCAGTAGATTGTGTATTCTTATGTACTAGTAGTGGGCCTGAGTAGGGATGGAGAGTTCCTGACATGGATGAAAAAGAAGCAAAGTATCTGTAACAAACAGACTGAAAGATAGTGACCAATACAATAGCAAGACAATATGCTAAGGAAAGTGTGGAGAGATTAAAAAATTGGCATTATGAGTTTGCAGGATAGTTTGGCTTATAAATTGAAAAGCCAGGGAGAGTGAGTGGATAGGGAAAGGACAGAGGTGTAACAGGTAGTATAGCAGGGCACTTGTAGAGTAAGAAAGGTGGTAAAATGGGGAGAGAGAGCGCACTGGTAGGTGTGTATGACCAGACATACTGCAACAATATCTTTTCCATCCTAATAGGAGGTGGAAGAGTAGGTGAAGATGGAAGAGTAGGTGAAGAAACGGAGGTGGAAGAGTAGGTGAAGAAACAGCCCAGCCTTAATTTTGTCAGTGCTATAAATCCAGTGTATTTCACATAATTTAAAAAGTTGAAGTTCCAGACAGAAAAAAGATGGTATAATTCATCACCTACAAAGGCTGTGACAGGAAACAACAAAGGCTGCAGTTTCAGTTTATCTACTACCTCTGCTGTGAGTTAAAAAGAAATGTCAGTGCAGCCTGGCACCTAGGAGTTAAAATGATCAAATGAGAGGAGGACCACTGTCTACCTGCCCCCTGGGCTGTGTGCATAGGTTAAGCATCCTATCGTACATGCTACCTAGGCTGTGTGCACAGTTTAAGTAGCATGGTCTCCACTATTACCTAGGTGTGTGCATAGGTTAAGTATCTTAGCCTACGTGTCACCTAGGATGTACACATACATTAAATAGCACAGCTTACTTGCCATCTGAGTTGTTTGAGTAGGTTAAGTAGCACAGCCAACCTGCCACCTAAACTGTTGGGAGTACTAGTAGTCTAGACACTGAAATAGCTGGGAAGGAAAAAGTGCAGATCTATTTACACTTGGACAGTAAATGGAAAGACTGCCAGATTGGATCTGACAAGAGAAGATCACCTAGACTGTTGTAGTACAAGTTTTAAAGGGAGAGCCATTAGGATAGGCAGTGAAAGACCAACAGGAAAGAGGATCTGGCAAAAGCAGATGATGAACAGCCTATATTCTACCTAGGATTTGTGCAAAGGTTAAATTGCACAACCTTTCTACTGCCCAGTCTGTTGTAATAATTGTATAAAAGATAAAATAGTAGGTCATCGGTATGGGCACAAAGTGAAGAATGGAATGGGGAGGATAAGGGATGTAGTGAAGGCAGAAGCGGAAGAAAATAAGGGTACAGTTTGAGACAAGTTCTGTTTAAACAAAATTACTGCTTTAGCAGTGTACTTCTGTAAGCCAGAAATTTGCAAAGGAAAAAGGAAATGATGGACGTTCTTCGTGTTTCACTGTTGCAGTCATCACACTTGGGTTATCTGCCTGCAGGGTAGCCCTCAGTCGGCCCAAATACCAGAGTCTTGGGATTTCTGCGTCGGATGCTCTCGCCTCTTCCATGATGTCAGGGGTATAAAACATGCAGCCGACGCCATTACATCAGTTGTTCTTGCCTAGAAGGAGCAGCAGCAGAAGCAGTTCGCAAGTGCTGGTTGGCCACTACCTGAAATGTTCATTTTTTCCAGTTTCAGACCTGAAGTCTTCTAAATCGAAGTACCCCATTGAGGATTCTTTTTTTCTTGCTCTACTCGATGTCAGAAAAAATTAACAATTGTCTTGCCTATGGAAAGCAAATACGTCAGAGAATTTCATTCTTACTGCATCACCTGTTTAGGCCCAGACCACGACGTCCCTAGCTGTCGATTTTGTGCCTTGTTTAACGCCTGAACCGTTAGTCATCTGGTTATTTTTGTAGCTAAATTCTTTTGCTCTCATTCTTCGTATTCCAAAATGACTTCGGTAAGCCATACCACTACCGATCTTCCAAAAAAGCACAAAGACAGACTGCATAGGTCAAAAACTGCCAACAAACTTTCCGTTAAACTTCTGCTGGTACTCAATGAGGTGCCTTTTCAGCCCCTGATGCCTGCTTCTGCAGATTTGCAGGCCTCTGCTGAGACCCATTCAGAGTCCGGTATGCTGCGAGATGCTTCTTTTGACTATGGAACCTGTGGATGTCTCTACCTTGGATGGGTCTGGAGCCGCTGTGCAGGCACCGGCTTTTGAGGGTATATTCCGACCTACTGATATTCATATTAAACTGACAACTTCATTTCCTGCTAGGCCCAGAGTTCGCACTACGCCTAGAAAACCGACGTCCAAAGCGCATGCTCATCCTCCCATGCCACAAAAACAAATACTTAGAATGGCTGAAGACCTTATCACTGTAATTAGGGGAAGCCAGCCTTCCCCTGCCAAAAGACAAAGAATTGAATTTCCTTCCGATTCTACAGACCAGGAGTCTGATGACTCTGACCCTTCTAATTACCAGGACATACCGTTATCTACCTGTGAGGATTCAGATGCAGAGGAAGCCATTCCCTGTACCTCCCCTCCAGAGGATTTCTCTTTTGGTGAAACCTTGCATATCTTGAGAGAACATTTCTGCTGGGAATGCCAGGAGTATCCTCAGTCCAAAAAGAGAATCAGGGAATTTTTAGATTTGCCTCAGCACAGGCCTCTAGCTATACCCCCTGTCCTGGATATTGTAGACTGTCTTCTTGTAGTCCAGTCTTACTCCTGACCACCAGCTCCTAGAAAATCTGACAGGTACTGCAGAGTACCTGATTTTCACAAATTTCTCCTTAAGAATACTACTGCGGATCCAGAGACCATTTCCCAAAAGGCATTAAGGCTACTACAGCCAAAAACCCTACCCCTTCAGACAGGGATTCTAGAGCTTTAAACAGATTGGGTAAGAAGGTATATACCTCTGCAACTTTTGCCATCAGGGCTTTGAATTGCCAGTTTCAAATGTTGAAGTACCAGCAACATATTATGGAACTAATTAAACAAAAAATGGTGTTACTTCCAGATTGTGCAGAAAATAAAGATTTATAAGAGTTGATGCATTTTGCAAACCGAGTTAGTAAACCTACTTTGCAATGTGGGTTTGATGTCTTCGAAGCATCTTGCAGGGCTGCTGTCACTGGGTCTGTACTGAGCAGGCATGTTTGGCTAAAAGAACAAGTCTTGCCTGACCATGTCAAAGCAAAATTACTGGATGCTCCATTAAATCAGGAGCATTTGGCACAAAAGCAGAAGACGTTTTTAAAACGATAGAAAAAGCTAAATCAATGCAAACAGTCAGATTTCTTACAGGTGCAGCCACCTAGATTCAGTAAACATTGGCCTTCAAAAAATTGGTCCTTTCCAGTCCCTCGCGGGCCTACTCAGCCCAAACCCAGGGGAAACAGATCACCAAGACTACAGTCTGAGTATTCAGAGATCTAAACAATGGAACCAGGGAGTGGTAAGCCACTCCCTTATGGAAAAAGTTCACAATGACTTTCCAATTATCCTTCCCAGCCATGCCAAAGTACTTGCGCCCCTAGGAGGAAAACTCACTCTTCATGCAAAAAACTGGATGTCCATTACTCAGGACCGATGGGTTCTAAACATTGTATCCCAGGGATACAGATTCTACTTCCACTCACTGCCAACACCAAGCGGGTTGCCAGACCGTCCTCCAAACCAGTGGGCAGAGGCTCAAAAGCAAGTACATTCCCTTCTCCATATCAGGGCTATTCAGCCTGTTCCAGTAGAACAAAGGGGACAGGGTTTCTACTCCAGACTGTTCCTGGTGCCCAGAAAAGAGAGCTTTTGGTGCCCTATCCTGAATCTAGCAATTCTCAACACCTTTCTGGTGGTCCTAAAATTCAGAATGCTTGCACTGCAACAGCTTCTTCCTATGCTAGCCCAAGGATGCCTGGATAGTCACCGTAGACTTAAAAGAAGCTTATGTGCACATCCGCATAAGGGAGTCTTGCAGGAAATATCTGTTTCAGGGCAGGCTCTATGCACCATCAGTTCTCTGCACTTCCGTTTGGCTTGTCTACTGCACCCAGAGTATTGCAAAATGCCTGGCTCCAGCCATTGCATACAGCAGGCAGAGAAATATTCAAATCTACCCATACCTGGACGATTGCCTGATTCAGGCGGATAGTCAGGAATTGCTACTTCAGCACCTGGCATTTGTAAAAAGACTTCGAACTTCACTGGGATACACCATCAATGAAAATAAATCTCAACTGGTGGCCAGCCAACAAATTGTATTCCTGGGAGCAAGCTTGAACACAACTTCCCAGATGGCATTCCTCACTCAAGAAAAGCAGGTCCATCTGACAAACTATTTCAAACTAATGGCCAACAAAACCCAGCTATCTGCAAGGAAAATATTGCAATCCATAGGGTTCATAGCCTCATGCATTCTACCAATTCCATATGCAAGACTGCACGAGGAAACTTCAGTGGCACTTAAAAAGTCTCTGCTGTCAACATTCTCAGGACCTAAGGGCAGAGTTCCTTTGGTGGGCAGAAGCATGCAACCATAACAAGGGACTTCTTTTCACTCAACCCCTTGCCGCCCAAACCCTGACAACAGACGCATCAGACTATGCAGGGGGGGCTCACATGGGAGGCAAATACATTCAAGGCAAATGGAGCCCAGAACAAATTCTCCTGCATGTCAATCAAAAAGAGATGCTAGCTGTACGGAATGCTCTGACAGTCTTCAAATACCTTATCCTTCCAGGACAGCTCCTGATAAAGACAGACAACACCACAGTTATGTGGTACATAAGCAGGGCAGGACTCATTCTTTCCCACTCTGCAGGTTAGCCATGGATCTGTGGAACACAGCCTTGAGCATCCAAATGCACCTACAAGCTCAATTCCTGCCAGGCAAGCAAATTTCACTGGCAGACTACTTAACCAGAAATCTACTGGACCCTCACGAGTGGAAACTGGAACCCAACTCATTCAAACTTGTAACCCAGAGGTGGGGAACTCCGGAGGTGGACCTTTTTGCCCCCCCCCCCCCAAAACCACCAATTGAACACATTTTGCACCAAGAACCCTCACAGCAGAGCCTGGAAGGTGGACGCCCTATCCTTTACATCTGAAAACCTCTCAATTTATGCCTTTCCTCCTCTGCCCCTCCTCTCAAAAGTACTACTCAAGATCAAACAGGACAGGCCAAGGGTAATCCTTATTGCACCAGACTGGCCATGCCAGCACTGGTACCCACTCCTATGCAGTCTGACAGCAGTACCATCCTGGCACCTACATCAGACACCTTCCCTGGTGTCTCAGCAGGAGGGACAGATTTCGCATCCACAGCTGCAAACCCTAAACCTTGCAGCCTGGCTTATCCCATGAATATACTACCAGCATCCCTCAGCAAATAGGAGCTGGATGTCATCCTTGAGGCCAGAAGGCCTAGTACTAGGAAATCCTATGCTGAAAAGTGGAAAAGATATTTTGCTTGGAGTCAATCTCAAGGAAAGGACACAGCTGTGCCTAATTTGCCTCAAATCCTTGATTACCTAGCAGAGCTACTTCAGAGGCCTATCCTTCTCATCCATTAAGATTCATGGCTCTGCCATCTCAGCTTATTATAATACTGAGCCTCCTCTCTTTTCTCACCCTCTCATCAATCAGTTCCTGAGAGGAGCTAACAATTTAAGGCCCCTTAGGAGAGCTCCCACCCCGGCCTGGGACTTTATCTTTGTAGAGGAAAAGCTCACACTTCCCCCTTTTGAACCTGCTAATTCAGCAGAGTTAAAATTCCTCTATTGGAAAACCGCCTTACTTCTAGCTATTACTTCAGCAAGAAGAGTGTCTGAGTTACAGGCACTAATGGCGGTGGAGCCCTTCATTATTTTCCATGCTGACAGGATTTCCCTCAGGACTAGCCCTTCCTTTATGCCCAAGGTGGTATCCGGTGTGGCTTTAAACCACTCCATCCATCTGCCAACCTTTTTCCCTAATCCTCGGAATAGAGGGGAAAGGATCCTGCACTCCTTGGACGTGCACAGACAGCTCAGGTTCTACCTTGACAGGACTAAGCCTTTCATAAAATCTGACCAGCTAATCAGCTTTGCTACAGGGGCAGAGGGAAAGGCCATTTCAAAGCAAACCATTTCCAAATGGATAGCACACTACATCCATTTCTGCTACAAGCACCATGGAAAACCTACCCCTCTGGGGATCAGAACTCACTCCACTAGAGCTACTTCAACCTCTACAGCATTTCTCAGGGGGGTCTCCACCAGGGACATCCTGGAAGCTGCAACCTGGAGTTCTGTACACACCTTCACCAAGAATTCCCACTTGCCTATTTTTTCTAAATCCAGAGCTGGATTTGCTACAACAGTCTTACAAGGCCTGGTAGCTAGCCCCAACACTTCTTGACTGAGTCCACCCTTCCTCAGCTGTGAGAATCAACCCAAGTGTGATGACTGCAACAGTGAAACACGAAGAACATAGTACAGTTGTGTACACTTACCATAAATATAGATGTTAGAGTATATTCACTGTTGCAGTAATGGTTTCCCTCCCTCCAGCCCCCTGGCTTTCTCTATCCTTTTTACCTGTCCTCTTTATGGCCATCTTTTATGGCAGGGGTATTTACTTTTTACTAGAGGTGTTCCACACCATGTAATACCTTCCTATTTTGGGGGCTCCTGACATCTAGGGCAAGAAAAACTGATGTAATGGCATCTGCAGCATGTTTTATTTATTTTACATTTGTTTACCGGGTTAGTCTGGTTGGGCAGAAGCCCTTTTTCAGCAGTAACCAGGGGAGAAAAGCTCCATTTGACTACAAATATAGCAGGCTAGTATACAGATTACACATATTCTAACAATAGAGTAAGCCGAAAACTATTTACAAAATTTACATTACAGTCAAGATTAAACAGTAGTTTTGTAGTAAGGCTTTACAGAATATAGTAAAGAAGTAAACTGTGGAGATGAGTGGAAGTAATACAGAGGGGGTTCATAGGTAGGTACTAGGCTATTGGCCCTAGGGCCTATATAAGCCTAGCCAAAAAGTTACCCTGGCTTTCACCACCCAAGAAAATAATTTTCCTGTACCCCTGTCGAGCAGAGCCACAGAGGTGATCCCTGAGGTGAATTTCCTATTTCCCATCCAGTCATCAAGATTGTTCTGGAAGAGTGCTAATGAGGAGCTCTGTTTGACATAGGTAGTCTGTTCCAGAGTATGGGAAGTCTCGGGGACAGGAATCTATCCCTCCAGCATGTTCCGTTTATTGTGGTGACAAGGTTTAGGTCCCTGCAGCGTATAGCTCAGAAGGATTAGGATTTCTTTAAGTGGAGCATGCCCAACAGCTCTGGGTTTGACATAGCTTTGTATGTTAGGCAGAGATCGCCTCTGAGTAGGCGATATGCGACGGAGTAAAGCTGGAGTTTTTTGAGACCGTCTGCGTAGGGCATATGTTTGAGACCAGTAATCCTCTTTTTGAGGTATTTCTGTGGCCCCTCCAGTTGTTGATGTCTTGTGTGGTACATAGCAAATGGGGCACTGTACTCTATAATGGATCTAATGAGTGATGAGTAGAGGGGAACAATGACCTCTTTTTTTTCTGGATGAGAAACCTTTTGTGATGAGGTGTGCCACGCAGAAGGATTTCCTAACCACTGTGGCGATGTGATTATCAAAGAAGAGACTACTGTCTACCTGTGCCCCAAGGTCTCTTATCACACTTTCAGTGTTAAGTAGACTATCACCTATGTGGTAATTCACGGGTACAGAGTTTTTACCAAAGGGGATGACAATGCAATTTTTGGCATTGAGCTTGAGGCCATGGCTTTGACACCAGGCATCTGTCTCAGTGAGGCCCTTTTGTAGGATGTCCACATCATTAGGAGTTTCGAGTATGGCTCCCAGTTTGCAGTCGTCTGCAAACTTCGTTAGCCAAAGACTTTCATAGGTAGGTACTAGGCTATTGGCCCTGGGGCCTATACAAGCCCAGCCAAAAAGGTACTCTGGCTTTTGCCACCCAATAAAATTTCCTGTGCCACAGTCGAGCAGAGCCACAGAGGTGATCCCCGGGGTGAACAGTGTGGGTTCTGTCCTTGAGGAAGTTGGCAACCCATCTTGTGACATAGGGATTTCTACCTAGTTTAGTGAGTTTATCTATAATTCCAGAGTGGGGGATGGTGTTGAAAGCCTTGGCGTGATCTAGATAAGCTATGTGAACCACCTTACCCTCATCTATGGCTTTGTGACTGCTCCAAAGAAGTCTTATCAGGTTTAGGAGATATGATCTGCCTTTTACAAACCCGAACTGGATGAGGTCCAGAGTTTGGAGATTACCAATGTCTTTGTTTGAGTTCCATGATGATACGTTCCGTAGCCTTGCAGACCAGGCTTGTCAGGCTAATGGGGAGGTAGTTTCCGGGGTCCGTTGTGGCTCCCCCTTTGTGGAGTGGGATAACCGTCACAGTGCACCATTCAGTGGGCACAAAGCCTGAGGTGAGCCTATGATTGAACATGGTACTTGGGTGGAGTGTCAGTTCGTTCTTTAGTTTGTGTAGAATGCAGCCCTGGGATGTTGTCAGGTCCCATGAATGCTGTGTTCTTGGCTTTGGAGAGTGTGTTTTTTTTAGCTGTGCAGCCGTGATTACAGGAACTTTGCATTTTTCCCGTATAGAGATGGGCCCCCTAGGTGGTGAGAGGGGGGTAAAGTTAGCATTGAACCTATCTGCCAGGATGTTGGCAGTATCAGTTGGTTCTGTATATTTAGTGCCATTGTGCTCTAGCTCAGAGCAGATCTGAGTGTTGCCATTGAGATTCTTAACATAGCTATAGAATGCTTTGTGGTTGTCTTTAGAGTCGGTGGCAATTTTGTTTTCGTAATTAGCTTTGGAGGATTTTATGAGGGATCTCAGCTTTTTACTGAGGCTGACCAGGGAGCTCCTCCAGTCATGGGATTTTACCCTATTTTTTTTTTTTTTTTTTGCAACAGTTTCTTTCTTCTGTTGTAGAGTTTGTTTATGGCAGAGGACCACCAGATTGGCTTCCTTTTTGTTGGAGGATAGCATCTTGGTTCTGTTAGGGATAGCACGATCCATGCACTCGTGTAAGTGCTTAGAAAGTGCATTTGTGTAGGATTAGTCAGTCATACCTCTATTGTCCGTCTGCATGGGTGTCATGAAGTTTGCCAGTTCTGTCTTAAGAAGTGTGAAGTTTGCTTTGGAGAATTTTTTTACGTGTTTTCCATAATGGGGGGTGGGGGCGGGATGTGGATGTCTAGGGTGATTAGCTTGTGGTTTGATCTGACCAACGAGGAATTGACCTCTGGTGTGGAACACTGGTCGCCCATGTTGGTAATGACCAGGTTTAGGATATTGCTGCCCCTGATGGGGGTGTGTGAATAAGTTGATCCAAGTCGTTGGAATTTATGAATTCCAGAAAACGTTGAGCAAAAGAGTTGGTACATAAGTAGTTTCCCCAGTTATTGGTGGGATAGTTGAAATCACCCATTATTAAGGTGTTGGATTGTACCCTAATATTTTCCAGTGTATCGAGAAATGAGGAGTGGCAATACGGGCCATGGAGGGGAGTCTGTAGCAATGGTGGAGAGTCTGTAGCAAGCTACAGTTTGGATTGTGGTCTTGCCTCTAGAGTTAGTTGCACTTGGATAATGTCGGATGCATTATGCTGTGCAACTAGCCTGGAGGTGTGGATATTCTTAATGAATATGGGCACGCCTCTGCCTTTAGTGCTTCGGTCTGGGTTAGGTGACCGAAAGGTGTGATATGAATTATAGCCTGGTAATGCAGGGGTGATCTCTGTAGCTTTGAACCAGGCCTCTCACTGCATAGATGTCGATGTTCTCCATTTTAAGGAGTGCCTCGAGTGAGTGCATTTTGAGGTTTAGACTTCTAGCATTGAGTAGCATCATGCTTAGATTTTGCTTGTTGTACCTTGTTTAAAAAGGCACTATAGGGGTGGCAAAAGCCTTGGCCAGTATTCAGAATCCCAAGGGCGACAGGTGCAGGCCATCTCTGGCAAAGCATTGTGGTCTGTCGAGCTTGTCATCCCAGCCAGACAAATACTGGATCCCCTTAGAATGACACCAGAAGCTTAGCCAGTTGTTGAAGTCAATCATTTTGTCCTTGTACTGTGGTATTCTGGGTGATGGCAGGATGCTTCTGAGGGCTAGGGTCATACCTGCCTGGGCTACAAGATCGGAGAGCTCCTCCATGTCTCTCTTCATGTAGTCCAGGGAGGTACATTTCCGGTCATTCACACCAACATGGACAATGACAGTCATATTTGTACTTGTTGTGACCTTTTTTTTCTTCCCAGATGCTCTTTGTGCACAGTAGGAGTGCCTGAAATCAGAATATGACCTCACTGCACTCAGTTGAGTGAGCAAATGAGATGGGCCCAGGAGGAGTATCCAAATACAAATTTACAAGAGGGACATGCAGTTTCAAAGCCACCAAGATTAACACCAAAACAAGAACGGGGGGAGGGGGGACTAACTGTAGAGACAGAGCCACAATTTTCAGTTCAATTAATATTCAGTAAGAAACAAAAATACATAAAATGCAGTACTATATGAAAAAAGTGAAGATAAAAGTGTTCTTAAATTCACTTATACATCCATTTGATTGCAGGCAGATCTTAGCCAGCCAAAGCTCAAGTATTTAGGAATCAAGTACAGGAGAGAGGGAGGTTAGAAGTATACCTCTGACGTCATAGAAGAGGCGACCACATCCGATGCAGAAATCCCAAGACTCTGGTTATCTGCCCGCAGGTATCCCTCAGTAGGCCCGAAGACCAAAATGTGATGACTGCAACAGTGAATACACTCGAACATCTACATTTATGGTAAGTGTACACAACTGTACTTTAATGAGAGTTGTACAAAACAAAGCAAATGTTTACAGTAAATCTGTAAGGAGAGTGAAGATAGTTTGCCTTGAGAAGAAAAGGTAAAATGAGACCTCTAATCTCTCAAAGTAAATGAGGAAGCATTATTGATGGTTTAATGCCAAGTTTGTCAGAATGTTAGGTAAAGTAAGGAGAGTTGCTGGTAATGATGTATTAACTATGTAGTAAATGTGTTAAGAGATTCCAGAATGTAATAATGTTATGCTGCCCGGTTAGTAACATCAAGAAGTTATGACAGTAACAGTCAAAGCTTAGAGAGAGAAGAGTAGAAATTAGTTGGCGTGAAGACATTAAGATTTCTGTAAGCTTGAGTTAGGGATGGGTGTTTAATTCTTCAACAGATGTTAGCCCTGCTTGATGAGATTTGTGAAGATCAGAGAAAATCTTAATGGTAGAAGATCAACTAAGTGATAGAATAGGAATAGTGATGTATTTAGTTTTGATTGGTTAGGTGATTATAAATGCGACATGAGGGGTGTGGGGGAGAAAATGGGAAGCAAAACGAAGCCACACACAGCTTGGTGTTGTGGAGAAGCGCTCCCCCTGAGTTAATAAAACACAAAAAACAATTAAAAATGGACTAAGAGCCCTTAATGGTAACAAAGGTGCTATAAGAGAAAATGCTCATAGTATGTGGCTTAACTAGAGAGATTGGGGACCTGAGTTAAAGAAGAAATTACATTTAGTGGGGCAGTGTAGGTTGCTTAGTAAGCCAAGGCCTGGAATTAATAGCAGATCTATTTTCCTTTTTTTTTAATTTGTAGAAATGGTTCATCACACTTTTTAAAGCTGCAGTAGTGTAGCTATTAGCAAGGTATTTTTAAACAATCTGTAGATGAGACTGGACATAGTCTTCTAGTTTTCATAGTGGAGCAGCAGGAAGAAATACGGACCTTAGCTTTCCACTGCATTCCTTGCCACAAAAGACTTTGGAAGTATTTCCTGAGAAAATAGGCTATCCTAGGTAGTCAGGATCTTCCTTTCAGTCCATTCCACCAGGTCTCTTCTTACTGTCCTCCTGCAGCTATCAGTTTGGATTGGAAGAAAATGATGAGGACTGTTCTTAAGGCTAAGATATGGGAGTGTTCTCTCTGACCCCTCCAGTTTCAAGGGTAGTAAGCGAAGGTTCCAGAACCCCTAACAGTCCTGCTGCTCTCACAGGTCTCTGTGCCACTTGATTAGACCTGGGTCTTTTCTACATCAGTGTCAGTGAGTACTTTTGTTAATGGTGGTAATCTTCTCTTGTGCTGGTAGCTTCTGTGACTACTGGTTCAGTACTGAAGTCACTAGAATTCCAGTAAAGCATTTCCTGTGTTCTTTGAATAAAAAGCAGAATCCATCACTAAAAGATAATGCTGCACTGCTAGACTATAAAATGGCCTTTTATCAATAAAGCACCATTTTAGTCTACTGGTATAGTATTACCCTTGTTAGTGTTGGGTACTGAACTCACTAGATCCCATGCCCTTAATATCAATGGGCAAAGTGCCAGTGTCTGCATCGGTGTCTTCAAAGCTGTGTATGTCAACAGTTACTGTTTTGGAATCCTCTGAATGAAAGATGTCCTTGCTACTAATGTCCCATTTAGTGTCGAAGCTTGGGCTAGCAGATTTGTCTCCAAGTTTGTTGGTGCCAGTTCCTTCCATTAAACAAACTGTTTTGGCATCCAGGCCTTCCATGTCAGGCCCTGATCAATCGAAGATGACTCAAAAGCAGCAATCCTTGATTGATTTCCCTTAGGAAGCTGCATTGTCCTTCTCTTTACTCCAGGATGATTTAGTATCAGAAATCTCTGACCTCAATTCTTCCTCTGGGTACAGAAGGGAAACCACCCCCAGGGATAGGGAAGCATTATTCAGGTTAGATTCTTCTCTGTCCCACTCAAATGAGTCCCTTCTAAAGAAGAAATGCAAGATGAAGAATCCAGACTTCCCCTGTGGTGTCTCCCAATTCAGATAATAACTTAAAAGAAGGGAAGACTTCCCAATCATCTCCTCCTGATGATGTCAAATTTGGGGAAGTTCTCAAATTGATGTGCAATTGGGGGTCTTTACCAGTTGGCCTTGTCTCCCTTAAGGTGAGATCCTGACAAAAGCTTTCTACTGTACCCTGCCTACCTCTTTGGTAGTTCTAGCTAAGAAGATGGTTTCTCTTATGACATAGAGGACTTTGTAGGAACCCAACTTGGTAGTGCTTTTGCCAGGGAGACCAAACAGGATCTTGAGGCATGTCAAGGACTTTCATGTTGGAATAAAACTGGTAGTGGATTCCAGTGTAGTGACTGTTAAGAACCCAGTGGTTCATCTTCCTGACTGGAGACAGTAGTCTAATTTGGGAAGCACAATTGCACTCTTAATTACTTGATTCATATGACTGGCTTTCAGTGTGACCTAGCAGAAAGAGCTTTTGGCCCACTGAAAAGGATGCCACAGAAAGCTCTACATGTGAAATTAGAGTCCCAGGAGGCAGCTGTGATGACTGTACCTAACCTCACTGTGTGGCTCTCTTGCACAGTGCAGTTGATGGAGCAACTTGTGGAGCTGTGTGGGGATTAGGCATTGCAACTTTTTGGACAGCTGTGAGGTGCATTTACCAACTCCCCTATGATGGGTCCACTCTTTGGTCCACTGGTGAAGTAGAAGTACAGAAGAGTCGGCAGAAAGGGAAAACACTCTGTCATTGGTGTGAAGTTCTCTCTTCTTCTGAGCTTGTTTTTCCAGAGCTGCAGGAAGGCCCAGAATTTGTGGTTCAGAAAACAGTTTCCATTCGAGCAGTATTCCAATAGAAATAAATGTGGCCATAGAGG
Organism: Protopterus annectens; assembly: GCF_019279795.1. Taxonomy (NCBI): domain Eukaryota; kingdom Metazoa; phylum Chordata; order Ceratodontiformes; family Protopteridae; genus Protopterus; species Protopterus annectens. The sequence goes on along the minus strand of NC_056750.1, from coordinate 321,441,989 downwards.
CTTTCAGACGGATGCCGTTCTAGAGACAGGTTGTCTGCAGAGTCAGGAATTCAGCAGCCCTCTCTGGGGATCAACCACGGAGTCCCTGAAGACTTGTCTGACTGTCCCCAGCTAGGTGTCGAGTTGCATCTCCCGGTACTGCAGGCAGTCATCCAGGGCAAGTGGGTCTGGGCAATAGTATGTATAATCTATACATTTCTTCCTTTTTCTCTTTGGTTCTTATGTCCTCTCTTCTCAACATCATAGCTCATCAAAGTGGTAGTCAATCTAGACGTTCTAAGCATCTTGCACAGAAAAGCTGTCTAGGAGTTTTAACCAGAGCAGAGAGCGTTTGATTACTATTCATGGTTCTTTTTCTCCAGGAAAACACTGAACCTCAGACCAGTCTTGGGTCTTAGTATCAAAATGTGTTCATATCAGAGATGAAGTTCTAAATGGTTTCCATGCAGTCGATCCTTCATACCTAGAGAACCACTGCAGTCATCCCATTCATGCTTTGAGGAGTACAATTGTGGATGTGCTCTCTTGACCTACAGGGCACTTGCATATCAAGATAAGAAAGGAGTCCAGGAGGAAGATTCTTTCAATGTAAGGTCCTTCCATTTGGTCTTATCACAAGCTCTGGGTGTTCACTAGATGCTTGGCAGTTCCTGCAGAGCATCTTGGGCTGATATGAACAAATGTTTTCCTCTTTACTTTTATGACTAGCTCTTAGCTGCCCCTACAAGAGAGTCATGTATTCTAGCCAGGGACTACGCACTGCAAGTGTTGCAGTCCTTGGAAATTTTAAAATCTCTGTGAACACCTTAGTCACAGATAAAGCTGCTGTAGACATCCATATTCATTGGCACCAGCTAAACAATGCTGTCCTGTTTAGCCAGCCTTCCCCAAGACAGGACTATGTCCCTGACATCAAAGGGTCACACTCTGCAGTCTTCCATAGTGATGTCATCATTATACCACAAGGCCTTGTGGGGAGGGGGTTCTTGGCAGCAGCTATCTTTTTAATTCCTTTTTATGAGCCATTATAATGGCCCTGCAGTGTTCCCTGAAGATTCATTGTAGTCCAACCACTAACCCCTTTTTCCTTATTTCATGATTTTCTGGTTATGGCACAGGCATCACCTGGGCAAGCTTTCTCAGGGCAGTCCTTTCACCCTCCACTCCCACCCAGCTTGACTGCAACCACAAATGTCTGCCTCTCCTGGAGTTTGGGTTGAATTGTTTGTAGTAGATAATCCAAACAACATGTTCACAGGAAGAGGTCAGTCTACACACCATTGTTCTGAAGATGAGGGCAGTTCTAAAGTTTCAGGAGCTACAAGTCCTCCTCCCACAGGCCAGGACTGTCATCTACTAAGAAAATGTCTACTAAGAAAATGTGAGAGGTTTGGTATCTTACCAAGAAAGCTAGATCCCACCATCACCCTCTGTTTAGGGAAATGGTGTGGCTTTGGGAATGGGCCATGTGTACTCCCTGCTTTCAGGTAGCAATGCATATCTCCAGCCAAGACAGCTATAAAGTAGACAAGGTCAGTTGAAGCTTGCTGGTATCAAGTAAGTTTCCCTTCATTCAGTGGTGAATGTTTTTTTTGCTGCGGACACTAACCCAGCAGCTTTTCTCCCTAATCCCTCCTCTGAGACGCACTTTCTGGGATGCTGTAGTTCAGCACTGGCCAAATGTCTTTAAACTTTCACCCCATTTCTGTTTGTTCTGAAGTGTATGAAAACCAAAATGAGCAGGACAAATCATCCTCATAGCTACCTTCTGGCCCCAGCATGTTTGGTTCCCTCTGATATGTTCTCATCTAGTCGGGAAGCCCCTGTACCCAAGACCTCCCAGGGGTCTTCTAACATACCCATTTGTCAAGCTTAACCTGGACCTTCAATCTCTTGTCTTAACCATATTATTCCATTTCCATTGATGCTCAGGCACCTTGCATTACCCCTGCCTTAAGGTGAAACATATCCTCGCATCTGTCTAAAACCCTTTCACTAGATGAACATGTATATTAAAACAAACTGACGATGTTCTATATACGGGTCTTCGCTGGAGGATTTTATCACCTTTTGATCCTGATCCCAGCAGTTCTGCAAGTTGCATGCATGATGTTCTTCGTGTTTCACTGTTGCAGTCATTACATTTGGGTTATCTGCCTACAGGTACCCCTCAGCTGCCCTGAATATCAAAGTTTTGGGTCCTGCGTTGGATGCTGTCTCCTCTTCCATGACGTCAGGCAGTCAGGGGTATAAAGCATGCAGCCGATGCCATTACAACAGTCTTTCTTGCCGCGTGGTGCCCGAAGCAGAAGCAGTTCACAAGTGCAGGTCGGCCAACTCCTGAAATTTTTGCTTTAGAGTTTCAGAACCGAAGTCTTCAAAAAAGCGAAGTACCCCGTTGGGGATCCTTTTTCTTGCTCTAAACCGATATCAGTAAAAGTTAACAGTTGTATTACCTGTAAAAAGCAAATACCTCATAAAGACTTTCATTCGTACTGCATTTCTTGCTTAGGCCCAGACCACGAAGTCCCTCACTGTCGGTTTTGTGCCTTCTTCAATCCCCAAACTATTAGTCAACTGTCCATTTTTGCAGCAAACTATTTCGGTACTCTGTTTAATTATCCAGAGATTGCTTTGGTAAGCCATCTGACTACCGACATTCTGAAAAAACGTAAAGATAAAGACAGAGACAGTCCGCATAGGTCCAAAGCTGCTGACGATGCTTCTGTTAAGCTAGTCGCCAGTTTGCCGGTACTCAGTGAGGCGCTTTCGCAGCTGCTGATACCCGCTACTTCAGATTCGCAGGTCTCTACTGAGACCCATTCGGAGTCCGGTATGCCACGAGATGTTTCTTCGACTATGGAACCTGCGGATGTCTCTACCTTGGATGGGTCCGGAGCTGCTGTGCAGGCACTGACTTTTCATAGGTTCATAGGTAAGTACTAGGCTGTCTGCCCAAGGGCATTTATAAGCCTAGCCAGAGTGTGTTGGCTTACTCCACCCCCTTAGATTTGTTCCCTGTGCTTCTGTCCAGCAGAGCCACTGCAGTGATCCCCGGGGTAAATTTTCTGTTTCCCATCCACCCGTCAAGGTTTCTTTTGAAGAGTGCTAGCGAGGGGCCCTGCTTGATGTATATTGGAATCTTGTTCCAAAGCATGGGGAGTCTCTGGGTCAGGAATCTATCCCTCCAGCACGTCCTATTTATCGTTGTGGTATGGTTTATATCTCTAGAGCGTGTGGCTTTCAGGGATTTTTTTTTTTTAGGTGGAGCATATCCATCAGTTCTGGGTTGGACATGGCCTTTTATGTCAAGCAGAGATCACCTATGAGTAATCCGTATGCAACTGAATACAGCTGGATTTTCTTTAATCGGGCTGCATAGGTCATCTCTGTTTGAGGTCAGTAAGCCTCTTTGTGAGGTACTTTTGTGGTCTTTCCAGCTGTTGCAGATGTCTTGTAAGGTACATCCCAAATGGGGCGTTGTATTCTATAAATGGGTCTAATAAGTGATGAGAAGAGAGGCACGATAACCTACTTTGTTCTGGATGCGAACCCTTTTGAGATTAGGTGGGCCACGTAAAAGGATTTTCTAACCACCTTGGCAATATGATTATCAAAGGAGAGATTGCCATCTACTTGGGTCCCCAGAGCTCTTATTACTTTTTCTGTATTTAGGGGAATACCACCTATGTGGTAGTTCGCGGGTACTTTATTTTTTCCTAAGGGGATGACTATGCACTTTTTGGCATTCAAGTTGAGGCCATGATTTTGACACTAGGTATCCATCTCAGTGAGACCCTTCTGGAGGGTGTCTGTATCAGCCGGAGAATCAGTTATGGCCCCTAGTTTGCAGTCGTCTGTGAACTTGGTCAGCCAAAGTCCTTCTGTGCTAGCCTGTACCTCTGAGAAGTATATACTGAACAGGAAGGGTCCTAGGACTGAGCCCTGGGGGACGCCACTTGTAACCAGTTTAGTCTCGAACCTAGAGTCTGCAACTCTCACCATGTGGGTTCTGTCCATGAGCCAATTTGCAACCCATCTCGTGACGTAGGGGTTAATGTTCAGGTTGGTGAGTGTCTATAATACCAGAATGAGGAATGGTGTTGAAAGCCTTTGCGAGGTCTAGGTAGGCTGTGTGGACCTCCTTACCCTCATCTAATGCCTTGGTAACTGCCTCAAAGAAGTCCACCAGGTTTAGGAGGCATGATCTGCCCTTAACAAAGCCAAACTGGGTGGGGTCCAAAGTTTGGAGGTTCCCAATGTCTCTGTTAATGAGTTCCATGATGATGCGCTCCACAGCCTTGCAGACCAGGCTATTCAGGCTTATAGGGCGATAGTTCCCGGGGTCTGTTGTGGTGCCACCTTTGTGGAGTGAGATAACTGTTGCTGTGCACCACCCTGTGGGTACGTAGCCTGTAGACAGGCTAAGTTTGAACAGTGTGTTTAGGTGAGGGGTTAGTTCATTTTGGAGCTCTTGTAATACACAGCCTGGGACACCATCTGGTCTCACTGAGGCTATGTTTTTGGCTTTGGATAGGATTGTTTTAACCTGTGTGTCGGTGATTGCTGGGGCCTTACATTTTTTGGTATGGTTATGAGCCCTTTAGGGGGTGAAGGGTGTGAAGTTTGCACTGAACCGGTCTACCAAAATTTTGGCAATATCAGTCGGTTCAGTGTATTTTGTGCCATTCTGCACCAGCTCAGAGCAGATCTCAGAGTTTCCACTTAGGTTCTTGACATAGCTAAAGAACACTTTTTGGTTATCTTTGGAGTCCTTGGCAATTTTTTTTTCGAAACTAGCCTTGGATGATTTAATGAGGGATCGTAGTTTCTTGCTGATAATGATCAGGGATGTCTTTCCTTCTAGGGATTTTGCTCTTATCTGTACTAGTTTCCTCCTTCTGTTGTAGAGCCTGTTTATGGCAGGGGTCCACCAGACTGGTTTCCTTTTCTTGGAGGAGTGGGTCTTGGTTTTACTTGGGATAGCACGATCCATGCATTCCTGCAGATGAGATGATCATAGAGTGCCTTTGTATAGGTTTCATAGCTTGGACAGCATTTTCCATTGGTGTGGAGGCTGTGAACCTTTCCACCTCGGTCTTGAGCAAAGTGAAGTTTGCTTTTGAAAAGTTTTTTACGGTGGTTTCCTTGATTGGGGTTGGGGACGGAATGTGAATATCCAAAGTGATTAGTCTATGGTCTGATCTAACCAACGAAGGGTTGACGTCAGGTGTGGAACACTGGTCGCCCATGTTGGTGATGACCAGGTCCAATATGTTGTTCCTTCTGGTGGGGGTGTTGACCAGTTGATCCAGGGCACTCGTGTTTATAAATTCTAGGAAGCACTGGGCAAGGGAGTTGGTACTTGGGTAGTTCTCCCAGTTAATGTTTGGGTAGTTGAAATCACCCAGTATTTGGGTGTTTGGTAGCACCTTCATATTTCCCAGTGTCTCCAGAAATGTGGAATGGGAGTCCTGGGTCATGGTGGGTGATCTGTAGCAAGCTACAATTTGGATTGCAGTTTTGCCCGTTGTTAGTTGCACTTGGATAATCTCTGATGCATCGTGCTGCACTACTAACCTGGAAGTGTGAGTATCCTTGATGAGTATGGGTACACCCCTGCCTTTTGTGTTTCTGTCCGGGTTCTGTGGCCAAAAGGTATGGTATGAGTTATAGCCTGGTAGTGCTGGGGTGCTCTCTGGAGCCTTAAACCAGGTTTCTGTTACTGCACAGATATTAATGTTCTCCATACTGAGGAGTGCCTAAAGTGCGTGCATTTCGAGGTTTAGAATTCTGGCATTGAGTAGCATTACCCTCAGTTTTTGGTTACTTGTGCTATTTACGGTGGTGGGTTTGTCTTGTGAGCCTTGCCTAAAAAAGGCACTATGGGGCGACAAGAGCCTTTGCCAGTATTCAAAAGCCTGTGTGTGACAGGTGCAAGCCATCTCTTGCAAAGCAACGTGGCCTGTTGAGCATGTCATCCCAAGCAGACCGATACTGGATCCTCTTTGAATGACACCAGAAATTTAGCCAATTTTTAAAGTTGATAATTTTTTCTTTATACTGTGGCATCATTCTTGGTGAGGACAGGATGCTACTCAGGGTCAGGGTCAAACCTGCCTGTGCTGCATGATCAGAGAGCTCTTCCATGTCTCTTTTCATGTAGTCCAGGGAGGTACGTCTCAGGTCATTTTCACCAACATGTACAGTGACAGAGTTGTATTTGTACTTGCTCCGGAGTGACCTGAGTGCTTGTGTTATGTGGCGGATCCTGGTGCCCAACAGGCAGCTAACTGTAACCTTCTCCTTTTCCATCCTAGTTAGTGGGACATCAGTGTGTCTGACTACAGAGTCACCTATCACTAGTGTGTTGGGTATGTTATTTTGCCTTAAGGGCTCTGATTGCGTGACACTGATTATGTGAAGTATGTGTTTCATGGTTGGTGATGGGTTGTGGAGATTGCTTGGATGTCTACTTTGGAGGTCTCTGTTGCTTTTGCAGATTTTTATTTAGAGCCTCCGAGTATGTTTTGGTGTATTTAAGTGTGTTGGTTTGTTAGGTCTATGTGAGCCTGGTGGTGTGTTGCAAGTATTACCCTTCTCTTCTTGACAGTCAGTTACAGTCTGGGGTTGAGAGAGCTTTGCCTCCAGTCTGGCTGTACAGTTGCATCTCTCGCATATATTCGTGTTTGGTGGTAGGAGGAGAGGGTTGTCTGTGTACATGAGGCAGTTGTAACATTGCCTCAAAATGCCCAGATTCACCAGTTGGACTGGAGAGTACACCGGAAACTGCCCTTTAGATGTGCCTGAATAGGTCGAGGTGAGCTGTTTTTCTGATTGACTGGTGAGGACGAATAGAGAGCCTTGTCCTTCTGGACAGTATAAGGGGGGCTAGTGCTAGGGGTATTAGTACTTGTTATGAGTTTTAAGCAAGTGCTGGGCTGTAAAGTGAATGGTTTGAGTGCTAAAGTTGAAGGTGTGTCTAGTTCCATGGGAAAAACTGAAGAGTAGACTTCATGGAGTCAGGAATAGTTTAACCCTAGCCAACCGGTGCTGCCCGGCACGCAAAACCACACAAATGCGTTTTTTATAATCAGAAAGATTAAAGAGATAGAAGATACAGATGTACATTATCAATATACTCTTGTGGTCTCTCCCTAAATGTAATTCTAGTTCTCTTTGTAGTGCTGGTCTGAGACTGAACTTTGTCACTTGTAAAAATCGATGCTGTACTCCAGTCAAACTTTAAAATAAAAAAAATAATGGGCACTGGACTGGAATCTGGTCACTCTGTTTGGTGGAAGACTCTGTAGATAGGTGCTCACGTCCAGGTAGCACCCTATAAAAGGTCTGTGCTTGCAACAGCTCCAACTAGGACTATAAGGTGTTTATTGAAATTCCTAAGGATCAGAAGAGGAAGTGGTCTCTGGCTTGCATACGCAACTCTTGCCCAGACAGGAGAAAATTATGTTCCTTCTTATCCTAAGAAAAGTTGCTACAGCCATCAGGCATTTGATAAACAACCTTGAGGAGGAGACCAAATGGTGTGATCCTGAAATGATTAATGTTGATACCGAATCTGAAGTGCTGTAATCTCGGAGTATCTTGGCTATTTTGTGTAGATAGGCATCATGGACATCTAAACAGAACAAGTCTTTCTGCAAGCATACAAGGATGGGCTGCAGTGTGACCATCTGGAATCTGACTTTCCCTGCATGCAAGTTTAAGCCACTGCAATCCAATACTGGTCTGACCTAATTTGATTTAAGGGCTGAAAAGAATCTAGAATAAGTTCAGGGGCCTTTCTGATATGATAGGACCTCACAAATTTCCGTTTTTTTTCCCCAACAGTCTTTCTGCCTATTCCGAAACCACCAAATGCAGAACAGAAAAATGTCCAAATGACAAAGGCCAGTAATGTATCCTTTAATAAAACTAGAAAACCTCTAGCGCCTCGACTTAAAGCCTTCCAGGAGATAACAATAGTAAAAAAGAACACCTCTTATAAAGGTGCATCAATTAGAAAAAAACAAAGAAAACAATTAAACAATCTAATACAATTAATTCTTTACAATAAGTATTTCCAATTGCATTCCTGATTTAATCCACCAGGTGTTAGTGTTATACTTTAAAATAAAAACTACTTCTGTGAATAGTAACTTATTCTTTAAACGAGTTACATTTGTTGCTTTAATTTGTTCAAGAATGCAATCTCTCAATTCTGAATAAGCTCCCCATGTACAGAATTAAAATGGGAAGTAATAGGACTTTGTCTTGTTATTTTTAATATCATGAATGTGTTCCTGCACTCTAACCTTAAATGACCTCTTACCCTCACCTATATAGAAAATATTGCAGGGATACCTTAAGTGCATAAATAATACCTACAGCATTACAAGTAAACTATGCTACCAGTCTAAATTTCAAACCATTAATTTTATCAAACTGAACAATTTCCACATGCCCAGGTGCCCAACCTCCCAACCTCACTTCCCACATTTACATCAGGTAAGGAAAAAGTTGCATGTACTAACATGTCTTTTAAATTGCGGCCTCTTTTAAAAGAAATCAAGGGTGCATGCCATACATTTTTTAATTTATGTCTTCCCTCCATCAAAAAAGGCCAATAATATTTTATAATAGCTATAATCTCATCAGATAGTATATTATAAGAGGTAACAAAATAAATTTTCCTATCTTCATTTTTTATTCCCTGCAGTGTATTATTATGTTCCCTACTATTTCTTTTATCTATTGCTGGAAAACATAACTTCTCTAGAGCCTGTTTAATAACTCCCAGAGCATATCCCCTATTTTTAAACATCTGACTGGAATTAAAAATCTCTTTTTCTAAAATATCAGGTTCACTACATAACCTACTGACTCTTAATAACTCTCCATAGGGTAGGGAATTCAAAATATGAGCTGGATGGTAACTACGTCCACCCAAAAAATGGCCACCATCACCAAATTTTCTATGTAAACTAGTAATGATTTTTCCATCTCTAATATTGCCTTTTAGGATCAGATCCAGAAAAATAACAGAACTATCACTTTGTAAACCTTCAAACCTTAAACCTAGCTGGTTAGAATTTAGAATATTAACAAAATCTTGTATTAATGATTTACCTCCATTACATAAAAAAATCAAATCATCAATAAATGTAAAATAATGAATTACATACTTTCTAAAAAAAACTCTAATCTATATGAAAAAGTAATTTCAAGATTTCCCATAACCAGGTTAGCATACATTGGGTCAAAAGGAGCCCCCATAGCTGTACCTTGTATCTTCTGATAAACTACCTGATTAAATTCAAAGTAGGTTCATAGGTAGGTACTAGGCTATCGGCCCTTGGGCCCATACAAGCCCAGCCAAAAAGGTACCCTGTCTTTTGCCACCCAAGAAAATTATTTTCCTGTACCACTGTCTAGCAGAGCTACAGAGGTGATCCCAGCGGTGAATTTCCTATTTCCCATCCAATCATCAAGATTTTTCTTGAGTGCTAATGAGGAGCTTTGTCAGATATTGATAGGTAGTTTATTCCAAAGTATGGGAAGTCTCTGGGACAGGAATCTATCCCTCCGGCATGTTCTGTTTATTGTGGTGACAAGATTTAGGACCCTAGAGCATGTAGCTCGGAGGGATTGGGATTTCTTTAAGTGGAGCATGTCCAACAGCTCTGGGTTTGACATAGCTTTGTATGTTAGGCAGAGATCACCTCTGAGTAGGCGATATGCGACAGAGTAAAGCTGGAGTTTTTTTGACGGTCTGCGTAGGGCATCTGTTTGAGGCCGATAATCCTCTTTGTGAGGTATTTCTGCGGCCTTTCCAGTTGTAGATGTCTTATGAGGTACATACCAAAGGGGACGTTGTACTCTATAATGGGTCTAATGAGTGATGAGTAGAGGGGAACAATGACCTCTTTTTTTCTGGATGAGAAACCTTTTGTGATGAGGTGTGCCACGTAGAAGGATTTCCTGACTACTGTGGCAATGTGATTATCAAAGGAGAGACTACTGTCCACCTGTGTCCCAAGGTCTCTTATCACAGTTTCGGTGTTAAGTATACTACCGCCTATGTTGTAGTTCATGGGTACAGAGTTTTTACCAAAGGGGATGACAATGCACTTTTTGGCATTGAGCTTGAGGCCATGGCTTTGACACCAGGCATCAGTCTCAGTGAGGCCCTTTTGTAGGATGTCCACATCGTTAGGAGTTTCCATTATGGCTCCTAGTTTGCAGTCATCTGCGAACTTTGTTAGCCAAAGACCTTCTGTGTTAGCCTGTACTTCAGAGAAGTAGATACCAAACAGGAGAAGGACCCAGGACTGAACCCTGTGGTACTGCACTTGTCACTGGTCTGAAGTTGGATTTGGAGTCTGCTACTTTCACAGTGTGGGTTCTGTCAGTTAGCCAGTTGGCAACCCATCTTGTGACATAGGGATTTATACCTAGTTTAGTGAGTTTATCTACAATGCCAGAGTGGGGGATGATGTCGAAAGCCTTGGCAAGATCTAGATAGGCTGTGTGAACCACCTTACCCTTGTCTACGGCTTTGGTGACTGCTTCAAAGAAGTCTATCAAGTTTAGGAGACATGATCTGCCTTTTACAAACCCGAACTGGGTGGGATCCAGAGTTTGGAGATTACCAATGTCTTTGTTATAAGTTCCATGATGATACGTTCCATGACCTTGCAGACCAGGCTCGTCAGGCTAATGGGGCTTTAGTTCCCGGGGTCCGTGGTGGCTCCCCCCTTGTGGAGTGGGATAACAGTTGCGGTGTGCCATTCAGCAGGCACAAAGCCTGAGGTGAGGCTATGATTGAATATGGTACTTAGGTGGGGTGCCAGTTCGTTCTGTAGTTCATGTAGAACGCAGCCTGGGATGTTGTCTGGTCCCATGGATGCTGTGTTCTTGGCTTTGGAGAGTGTGGTTTGTACCTGTGCAGCCGTGATTACAGGAACTTTGCATTCTTCTGGTATAGAGATGGGCTCTTTAGGGGGTGAGAGGTGGGTAAAGTTAGCACTGAACCTATCTGCCAGGATGTTGGCAATATCATTTGGGTCTGTATATTTAGTGCCATTGTGCTGTAACTCAGAGCAGATCTGAGTGTTGCCATTGAGATTCTTGACATAGCTATAGAATGCTTTGTGGTTATCTTTAGAATCATTGGCGATTTTGTTTTCATAACTAGCTTTGGGGGATTTTATCAGGGATTGCAGCTTCTTGGGATTTTACTCTCTTTTGCAAGAGTTTCTTTCTTCTGTTGTACAGTTTGTTTATGGCAAGGGACCACCAGATTGGCTTCCTTTTTTTGGAGGTTAGCGTCTTGATTCTGTTTGGGATAGCACGATCCGTGCACTCATGTTAAGTGCTTATAAAGTGCAATTGTGTAGGATTCAGTAGTCGTAACTGTATTGTCCATCTGCATGGGTGTCGTGAAGTTCACCACTTCTGTCTTAAAAAGCATGAAGTTGGCTTTGGAGAAATTTTTTACCATGGTTTCCTTAATGGGGGTGGAGGCAGGATGTGGATATCTAGGGTAATTAGCTTATGGTCTGATCGGACCAGTGAGGTGTTGACTTCAGGTGTGGAACACCGGTCACTCATATTGGTAATGACTAGATCTAGGATATTGTTGCCCCTGGTGGGGGTGTGGATAAGTTGATCCAGGGCATTGGAGTTTATGAATTCCAGAAAGCGTTGAGCGAAGGAGTTGGTACATGAGTAGTTTTCCCTTTCTTAATTATTAACTAAACTAAAATAAATTAATTCAATAATATAATTTGAAACTGGACTGTCACCCAAAAAGAATTTAAGAGCCTCACTACCTACTGAATCCTTAATATTTGTGTACAGGCTCTTAACATCTAATGTAATCCAGTAATAATCTTTCTCCCAAAACACACATTTAATCTTATCTAAGAAGTAGAGTCTTTTATGTAGGAATCTAAAGTTATTACAAATTTAGTTAGCTAACAATGCAACATAATTCCAATATTATGCAAGAAATAATTACTGGCTGCTACTATAGGACGACCCCGGTGGATTCACTAGGTCTTTATGTACTTTGGGTAAACAATAAAACTTAACCAAAGTACAATTATCTGTATTAAATTTCACATCTAAATCCTTTTTAGAAAAATATCCAAGTCTAAAACCTCATAATAAAATGTCTTTGAAATTTTTTACAGCTTGTTCATATTCAACAATACTAGATACTTTATATACATCTCTCATTTAAATGGTTCATACACATTTTTAAATATTGAGTAAAATGTAGCACCACTACTTTACTACCCTTATTGGAAGGCTTAATAACGAAGTCTTTTCTCTTACTCATGTTTTGTAGTTTGCCACTCTCTTTTACTTATAACATATAGCATTTTTATTACCACAAAATTTCATAAAAATATCATCCACTGAATGATGTACCATAGAAGAATAATGAGAAATTCCTTCATGCCTAAAAGGCGGAATAAAGTACTTTTAACTGGTACCTTCACAGTGTCTAATAGACAATAGGCATTTACTTCATCATTACAATCCGATAGGGAAGAATCATATCACCAGAGTCTGAATCACTATATTCATCCAAATCTTCAGTACACATATCCTTTTCAAAAAAATCACATAGATGCAATTTGCGTAAATTGAAAATGTTCAGTATAGGTGACATGCTTCCTAGGAAGAGCAGTAGGTATAAACTTCAAACCGCAGTTTAATATGGCCATCTCACATTCAGTTAAAGTGTAACCAGATAGATTTACAACAAAACTACTTTCATTATTCATTGCAACATCATCTAATGACAACAATATTTTATGAACATCAATATTTAGTCCGTTTCTGGAGGTTATCATACCTCTGATATTGTTCATCTCTGTTGTTGTCTTCATTTAAGGTTAGATTGCAGGAACACATTCGTGATATTAAAAATAACAAGACAGAAGGTCCTATTGCTTCCCATTTTAATTCTGTACATGGGGGATCTTATTCAGAATTGAGAGGTTGCATTCTTGAACAAATTAAAGCAACAAATGTAACTTGTTTAAAGAATAAGTTGCTATTCAAAGAAGCAGTTTTTATTTTAAAGTATAACACTTTAACTCCTGGTGGATTAAATCAGGAATGCAATTGGGAATACTTATTGTAAAGAATTAATTGTATTAGATTGTTTAATTGTTTTATTTGTTTGTTTTTTTTAATTGATGCATCTTTATAAGAGGTGTTCTGTTTTTTTATTGTTATCTCCTGGAAGGCTTTATGCCGAGGCGCTAGAGAGGTTTTGTCCTTTTATTAAACAATATATTACTGGCCTTTGTCGTTAGGACATTTTGCTGCCTCTTCCGGTTGGCTCCTTTTGAGGGAGAGGTTGTTTGGAAGGAGAAAGGAGGCAGGCTTGGGTTGGAACTAGGAGGAAATAAAGCCTATGGACACTTGCTTTGATCCACGTGTCCTGCATAATGGCCTACAACCCTGGGACATGCTAGGACTGATCTTAATCCCTCCTGAAGGTGACCATCAGACAAATCTTCAGGAAGTCTGCTGCTCATCCCAGAAAAGGACCAGGGAAACCCTGGTTTTGCTGACAGGCACTGCCCTAGGTTAGGGCATTGTAAAAACCTCCATATTTGCACTAGCTTGTCTCATAACATTGTTGCTCAAACTGGAACTGTTGGAGCATCTCAAATTACAAGCTCCTCATGTTTCTCTGGCTAGGAGAACATGTTCTCTGAGGCACATGCAATATCAGATTATACTTGACTCAGGGGCCCAACAATGACAGTCAGACACGCCATGGCATCAGATAGTGATCCAGCTGCATGGGCTGCTCAATCTGCAGAACTGTGCAGGAATGTACATGAGGTAAAAACAATACTTTGACATCACACTTGGGAAATCAGTCTGTGCTACATTTTCCCCATAGGGCAGCTTCTTCAAATTCTCTGAGGTCTTGTCCCTCAGGTCACAGTGAAACCGTACCATGCACATCAGGTAATTAATGGCCCATGTAAACTCACTTGCAAAATAATTCAGCACTCAAAAGACAATGGACCACTTGGCTCTTTTCAGAAAACTTCTGCTTAAGAGATGCAGCTACTACAAAGGAGTCAGCCAACAGCAACTTACTCCAACACTGACACTCCTTGTGAGTCTGGAAGCTGATCTGCTCTTCTGGAAAGACATTCTACCACATCAGGCTCTTGCCAAATCCTGTAAATTATCAAACAAAACTAAGTGGGTCTGCAGGGAGAACCATCCAAGAAGGAGAGGCAGAGCAGAAAGCCTACTGCAAGATCTGCTCTTCAGGGGAAGCTGGGTGGTGGGCCAGGAACCCTTATGATGTACAAGCTCAAGGATTTCTTGGAACAAAGGGTCATTATGCGGGTATATGGGTGAGGACTCCCCACTCATCCAAATCTGGATAACACACACTGCAAGGGGTGGGGTGTCCAAATGCTACTTTCTGCATCTCTTCCTAAGCCATCTAAGCAGCGCCTGCAGAAAGAATGGAACCTGGCCAAAGCAACCAAAGATCTGGACCCCAGACATGTAAAACAAAACTGCTTAAATATGTTTTCAGTCAGGTGGAGCTGATATGACAATTCTATTTGGAAAACATCAGAGGAAGATTGCTCAGACTCCAAGTTTCTTGAAGATCCCCTCAGAACGGGGAAAATACAATGCCAGGTACCTTACAAGCAGAAACTTAGTTTCCCTCAAAGAGCCACCACCCTAACTTTTTTTCTGCAATATGATGAAACAGCTGGCAACAGTCCCTTCAGGATCAACTAGTTTTTGCCATCCTGGAGCAACAGGTTTCACATAGAACATCAACATAGTGAGGAGGAGATGAAGAGTGGGACTATATTTATATTTTCTAAATCCAGCAGATTTGTTCTCATCCATTGCTCTTAAAATAAAGTCAAAGCCAATGTAGACCCAATTAAACAAAGATAAGATGCAATTCACAAGAAAAAAACAACCAGAAATGGTACTGTACAATCTGAATAATCTTCAACACTAAGCAACCACACTTGTCTAACAGCACAGAATGGCAATACGAGCATGGGAGAATAAAACTAATAATAAAACCCAGCATGACAAAGAAGCAAGGGAAGAAAAAATAAAGGGCTGGATCTGACCTTCACAGAACAGAGGTATCATTTCATCAAGAAGTTTTGCTAAAAAGCCAATATTACTTTGCAAGCCTAAAGGCATTTTGGGCTGCAAGCTTACCAAGCAGCACGCAAAATTTAGAGAGTTTTATATAAAAAGGGGAGGAGTTTTTAACTGAAGTGAACCATCAAGTGTTTTGCCACACTAATGTGACTTACCTTTTACACAACTGTATTTTGTGCAGGAAGTGCCGATTAGGATCTTCATTCTAATGATGATTTTTTTTTTTTAATTCCAAAATGGAAAGCCTTTTGAAATCTGTTTTGCCTGCACTGATGCCAATGAAGTAAGCTTGGTCTTTTACCTCACTGGACATACACATCTGACGAAAAACATAGGATGTGTCCATAGACTTTAATGGGCAATTACAGTGCTTGTGCAGGCGCACATACATTAAAGTCTATAGAGCCCTGCCTCACATGACGTCACTGGGGAAAATGCTAAACTTGGGCTGTGGTTTCAAAAAGTTAGAGGTTTGGTAGATTGCCAAAATGCATCTTGGCACTTGACTCACCAGATGCCTCGATGCATTCCCTCAGTGCTATAAAACTGATGGACCAAATTACAAGGTGTCCAGAAACTGTTGCTTGGGCTGCTAGTTACAAGTCTGATGTCAGCGGGTTGAATCACTCAAGGCCAAAAATACAGAACTGACATTTTTCTGACTTTGAATATTTAAGTACAGAACTGACATTTTTCTGACATTGAATATTTGTCACAAATGTATTGTAAGGACATGACTGTGATGTTAGCCTGCAGGCACCACAGATAAAAAAGGTATAAGCAGCCTAGGAAAGTTTCAGATGCCGATCTAAATAAAGGTCCTCAGTTTTAACATTGTTAAATCAGAAGCGACCTCCTCATACCAAAGAATATATTTCAATACATAACAGATTTTCAATACACTTACTAACAAGTAAACATTAAAAATAGCATATAACGATACAAAGTCGAAACAAAGCAATCTCAAAATATTAAGGAAAATCTGGACATGGGATTCACATTACACAGAAAATTTGTTTTCGGTGTCAAAATCAGGAAATTCCTGGCATCAGTTTTCTGAGACTATTATGTCATTGCTTAAATCACATAATGGCAAGCCTCATTTTACAGTAGATTTATTTTGGGGTGGCTGTTGCAAATAAAATTTTGCAACTTCTGTAGTTATGCTTCCATTTTAAAACAGAAGTTGATGTTTTATCTGCTAGAGTTTTCCATCCATGTTCCTACCTGCAGTCATGACTCCTAGCACAACTTAACTTCATCATGCTAAAAAAATGGCTCAGTATGCAGCATGTTTTTATGAATGGCAAATGTGAAAACTGCTGCTAAATGGATTTTACTTATCTCATTTTAACTATGGATAGCAACTAATCTACAGCCATGCATTAGGGCTCTTCTGTCATATAAAGGCAGTTCAGGCCTATGGACTTAAATTTCAAACCGATGCCGTCTTCTTCAAGGCCTAAAACTCGACCCACTCCTAGAAAACAGACGTCCAAACCGCATCATCAGGCCCATATGCCTAAAAAACAAATAAGAATGGCTGAAGACCTTATTACTTTAATTAGGGGAAGCCAGCCTTCTCCCTCTAAAAGACCTAGAATTGATTTTCCTTCTGATTTCTCTGATCAGGATTCTGAAATTACTGTTTCTTCTGATTACCAAGCTTTGCCCTTATCTACCTCTGAGGATTCTGATTCAGAGGACTCAATGCCCTCTGCTTCCCCTCCAGAAGATTTTTATTTTGGTGAATCCTTGCACACTCCTAGGGAGCATTTCCGCTGGGAAGGCCAGGATTACTCTGACTCCAAAAAGAGGCTTAGGAAATTCTTACTCCTACCTCAACACAGGCTTTTAGCTATCCCTCCTGTCCTGGATATTGTAGATGATGCCTTCTTGGGAATCTAGCCTGGTCCCAGACACTTTACCTCTGGCTCCCAGGAAACCTGATGGGTATTAGAGTACCTGACTCTCACAAGTTCCTTTTCAAGAATCCTACTGCGGACCCAGGGCCATTTCCCAGTGACCTAAAGGCATTAAGGCTACTACTGCCAAAAACCCCACACCTTCTGATAGAGATTTCAGGGACTTGGACAGATTGGGTAAGAAGGTATGCACTTCTGCTACATTGGCCATTAGGGCCTTAAACTGCCAGTTTCATATGTTAAAGTATCAGCAACATATTATGGGACTACTTAAACAGAAAATGATGTTGATTCCTGACTGTGCTGAAAATAAAGAATTACAGGATCTAATGCATTCTGCTGAACAAGTTGGTAAACATGCTTTGCAATGTGGTTTTGACTCTTTAGAAGCATCTTGCAGGGCTTCTGTCACTGGGTCTGTTCTTAGAAGGCATGCTTGGCTTAAGGAGCAAAATTTGCCAGATCATGTTAAAGCTAAATTACTGGATGCTCCCTTAAACCAAGATCGCCTGTTCGGCAACAAAGCAGAAGTCGTCCTTAAAAAGATGGAGGAAAAAGCTTAATCTATGCAAACTGTTAAAGATTTCCTGCAAGTACAGCCTCCCAGATTCAGTAGGCATTGGCCATCTAAGAATTGGTCCTTTCCTGTCTCTTCCAGGCCTTTTCAGTCCAAACCCAAGAACAGCAGACCACCTAGGCTACAGTCTCAAGGTAATTACAGGCCTAAGCAGTGGGGGGCTTCCTCTTCCAAAGCTGGAAGTAGTAAGACACCCCCTATGGAAAACTATCACAATGACATAACCTTAATCCTTCCCAGCCCTGCTCAACTGCATGCTCCCTTAGGGGGAAAGATCGCACTGCATGCAAAAAACTGGGAACTCATTACCCAGGACAAATTGGTGTTAAATATAGTTTCCCAAGGATACAGATTCCACTTCCACACCTTACCAAGCCCAAACGGTTGGCCAGACCTACCCCCAAATCAGTGGGCAGAGGCTCAACAGCAGGTTCTCTCTCTCTTCTAAGTTTTAGGGCTATTCACCCTGTCCCAGCAGAAGAAAGGGGACAGGGTTTTTACTCAAGAATATTCCTGGTACCCAGAAAAGACCTCTCCTGGCGTCCTATCCTGGACCTCTCTATTCTAAACACTTTTTTGGTAATCCCAAAATTCAAAATGCTAATACTTCATCAGCTGCTTCATATGCTAGGCAAAGATGCCTGGTTGGCAACCTTAGACTTAAAGGAAGCTTACCTGCACATTCCAATAAAGGAATCTTGCAGGAAATACCTATGCTTCAGGGCAAGCTAAATGCACCATCAATTCTCTGCACTTCCCTTTGGCTTATCAACTGCACCCAGGGTATTCACAAAGGACCTAGCTCCAGTCATTGCATTTTGCAAGCAAAGACATATTCAAATATATACATACCTGGACGATTGTCTAATTCAGGCAGAAAGCCAGGACATGCTACTAAATCATCTGGCATTTGTAAAGAATCTTCTAACCTCACTGGGGTACACAATAAAAGAAAAGAAATCTCAACCAGTACCCTGCCAACAAATTGTATTCCTGGGAGCAAGCTTGAACACAACTTCCCAGATGTCTTTCCTCACACCAGAGAAACAAGTTTATTTGACAGCCTACTTCAAACTACTGGCCACAAAGACCCAGCCATCTGCAAGGAAAATCCTGCATGCCCTGGGGTTCATGGCCTCTTGCATTTTACTAATTCCATATGCAAGACTGCATATGAGGAAACTACAATGGTATCTAAAAAGCCTATGATGTCAACATTCACAGGACCTGGAATCAATGATTCCTGCAGAGTTCCTTTGGTGGGCAGAGGCCTGCTACCACAACAAGGGACTGCCATTCATTCTACCCCCTGCCGCCCAAACCCTAACAGACGCATCAGACTGTGCATGGGGGGCTCACTTGGCAGGGCAGTGCATTCAGGGCAAATGGAACTCGAGTCAGATACACCTGCATATCAATCAAAAAGAAATGTTAGCTGTACAGAATTCACTGACAGCCTTAAGGACCACATTCTTCCAGGGCAATTATTGGTAAACACAGACAACACCACTGTTATGTGGTACATAAACGAGCAGGGGGGAACTCACTCGTATCCTCTCTGCAGACTAGCCATGACTCTGTGGAACACAGCCTTGAGCTACCAAGTGCACCTACAAGCTCAATTCCTGCCAGGCAAGCTAAATTCACTGGAAGATGACCTAAGCAGAAATCTCATGGACCCACACGAGTGGAAACTGGAACCAAAGATATTCAACATTTTGAGAAAAAAATTGGGGGAACCCAGAGGTAGACCTGTTTGCCTCCCCTCAGAACTACCAGTTGGACAAATTCTGCACAAGGACTCTCCACAGCCAAGCTTGGAAAGTGGATGCCCTGTCCTTCACCTGGGAAAGCCTCTCAGTTTATGCTTTTCCCCCTCTGCCTCTTCTCCCGAATGTTCTGCTAAAGATCAAACAAGACAAACCAAGGACAATACTGATTGCACCAGACTGGCCACACCAACACTGGTACCCCCTCTTGCGCAGTATGTCACTGCTGGATCCATGTCACCTGCCTCAGACCCCTTCCCTGCTGTCTTAGCAGGAGGACCAAATTCTGCACCCCCAGCTTCAAACCCTGAACCTTGCAGCCTGGCTAATTCCCTGAGCTCTCCTATAGCATCACTCAGTAAGGAGTTGCTAGATGTCATTCTGGAGGCCAGAAGGCTTAGTACTAGAAAATCCTATGCTGTAAAGTGGAAAAGATGCTGTTCCTGGAGCCAGACTCAAGGTATGGGCACAACAGTGCCCAGCTTACTGCATATTTTTTCAATACTTAATAG
>NC_056750.1:321324517-321417017 GCF_019279795.1 Protopterus annectens | reverse complement strand
GATTACTTTATTTTATATAAATTATTTTAATTTTTTAAAGAAAAAATTGTTATTAAAAATATTTTTAATAAAATTTTATTTATATTTTAAATAATTAAATATATACGCTTAATTAAATTTTATTTTTGTAAAAATTTTGGTTTTTTTTTAATTTTTTTTTAAATTTTATTTTTTAAAATGGTTTTGTGTTACCTCGTTATTTGTTTTTTTTTTTTTTATATATATTTTTACTTTTGTTTTCATTTTTTATATATATATATATATATATATATATATATATATATATATAAATTGCTTCCCATTATGGGGGGCACCTGACATCTGGGACAAGAAAAACTGATGTAATGGCGTCGGCTGCATACCCCTGACTACCTGACGTAATAGAAAGAGAGAGCATTCGACGCAGGGCCCAAGACTTTGATATTCAGGTTGGCTGAAGGCTACCTGCAGGCAGATAACCTAAATGTAATGACTGCAACAGTGAATACACTCTAACATCTACAGTTATGGTAGGTATACACAACTGTCCTTTTCCTAAAGAGCTGTTCTACTTTTCAGAAAAGTTCATTTAGCAATAATTTCCAGTTTTTGGCAAGGGCTGAATTTATCTTAATTGGTATCCCCACAGGTCTTCAAGGCCTTTCTCAAAAACAGCTTCTTGTTAAAATCTTAAAGATCTTCTTAGAGATCCTAAACCTTCTTGGAACTGTTGTAGTGATTAAACTGATATTCTGTCCCACCCCTTTTAAATAAGACAGAGCTGATCTAAAACTTTTAGATTTAAAATCCTTTTTATAGTGGCTGTTACATCTGTCAGGAGAGTTTCTGAACTCTGTAGTCGCCTTCTCTCTTCTCCCTTTCCTCTCTTATTCATGCAAACCTACTTAATTAATTTTCCATAAGGGCAGATATTGGAGCAATCCATCTTGCATGCCAAAGGGAGCCACAGAAGCAAAGCTATACTAATCCACTACTATGCCTGTATTTTTCCCCAGTATTCAAGGTTTTGGGAAATATTTGTTGTACTCTCCAACTGTACATAAACAGTTGCATTTCTGCTTTGCCAGAACCCAAAAAGATAAGAATGGTGTTTCTTTTGCCTTTGAGTGCCCAAGGTCCCCTGTCCAGGTGGGTTGTTGCAGTCCATTATTTTTTGCTATGAAAAGTATAGCAACGCTTTACAAGGTAAATCAGAGACCATTCTGTAAGGGCAGCTTAATCTTTTACAGGAATGTTGATGATTTGTGCTTAATCGACTTTGTTTTTTGTTCATACTTTTGCAAGATACTATAGACTAGATGTGAATTCATTTAGCAGGTTGCCCTTAGGTCTGTCCTCTTCCGGGGGTGTCTTGCCTTGATGCCACCTGATAGCAGAAGTTAGAGAGACTGTCCTGTAGCTGAAGTGGACAGTCAAAATCAAGTATGATGCACAAAATATGTACATCCACATCAGCGTTCTTTCCCACTTCCCCATCCTTTTGTAAATTGTTACAAGTGGAAATTTTGAAGGAGTGGCTGGAAACTCTGCATGTAGTGCAGAAGAGGATCTGTGATATGCATTGCATTATGGGTATAGTGAGAGAGGTTTTGAGTCAAGGGAAGTCTGGTAGGTATGCATTTTTTTATCTTGATTCAGAAGTGTGTAGTGGTGGCATCTAACAACTTATAAACTTTCTGTACTGTTTAGTTTCTCTTCCAACTATATTGTTTTGTTACTGAAACCAAACTCTCCTGTACAATGTGCTACATTTCATTAGTGGTTTTATTTGAAATGTTTCATTGTGATTTTGAGATACCATTTTTATGTTTATATCATCATTATAGCCTTTGTTTTTTCTTGTTGGAAAGTGTTACATTAGTATACAATTCTTCCACTTTTGTAAAGTGCTTTGTGATAAAACTAATAAAAAGCTGAGATACTTCCTTCCATAAGTGCTAGTCCTATGATACCTGGATAGTCAAGTATTTTGCATCTTTCGGCTTTTCCCGGTTAGGGGTCGCCACAGCAGAACTCCGGTCCGCTAATGATTGGCTGTAGAGTTTTACGTGCTGGCTTGCCGGGCCTAATGCACAACCTTCAACGAATGAACGCCCATTCACGCATGTCGTCACACAGAAGACGCTCTAACTGAGAATCAAACGGGCAATGTCTAACTGTGAGGCAACAACGCTACCGCAGCACCACCACCACAGTATATAAACTTTGTAAAATACTGCATCAAATTCTGTAATGCCTGCTTGCTTTCTGGCCTATTTGCAGAGATGCTGTTTTTTGTGGCTCTGGTTTCAGTCCCTCAGATTTTAGGATATGACTAGTGTTACATACTTTCACTTATTCAAATTCAATTTCTGTTCCTCAGTTGCATCAGTTAATAGTTATGGACTAGGCAGTCAGTGTGCAGACTATTACAAGCATAGCTAATAACCGATATTAAAAGTTCTCTACAGCCTCACAGAGGGCAGTACAATATATATATATATATATATGTATATTTATTTGTTGGGGGGTGGGGGTGTATTTTGAGGCTACCCATCTGGTTATCTGGGTTTGTTTTGTATGTAGCAAGGGTACTGCTCTACTTGACGTGCAGCAAAAGTTTGTTCTTGGAGGGGTGGGGGGGGGGGTGTGCATGTGATGCAAAATCTATCATGCCAGTATGTCTTGTTTGTGTTGAAGGTTTAGTACCTTTAACCAGGTGTTTGAGGAGCCATATGCTTTTCAGAGGAACAGTAGGTCAAAACGGGTAGCATCTTTTATGGCTCATGAAGGAGTCTTTTAAGAAACTGACTGCAGAGAGGGGACTGTCGGACTGTTTTGACTAAGATTTTTGAGGCACTAATAACACAAAAAAATGGACAAGCTTACCAAACAGCTGTACTGAACCACCAAACCAACGGGACTGGCTGCAAACACCAGGACGCCCAAAATACACACATACACTTTGTGTGTATTTTTGGTCATGCTGGTGTTTGCAGCCAGTCTGGTTGCTTTGGTGGTAAGATTTTTGAGATGATAGATTTTTTTTTTTTTTTTTTTAGTTGGGAATCTGTCTCAAGTTGAGTGATAGTTTTAGACTAATGCCAAAAGGGGCATTATATTCACTAATGGACTGATGAGAGATGCATGAAAGGGTTTAAAGTTACTTTGGATTTAGAGGGGGATACCTTTGGAAATTAGGTGATCCAGATAGATAAGACAAGAAAATATCAGACAGTCTAGATCCACCTGTATGGCATGAGAAAATGTTAAAAAAAATTATATTACATTTTTTTCCCGTTTAATTTGAAACCATCATACTTACACTTGTAACATGGTCTAAAACCCACATTGGGGCAATTGTGAGCCAATAGAAGATTGAATAACACCACCCAATTTACAGCCATTTACAAAGTTTATCTAAAGGTCAGGATTGTTAACCTAAAGGTGTGAGAAATAGATGCCAAATTGGAGGGGGGCCCAACACTGGTCCCAATGGTACACCACCGATAACTTTTTTGTTTTCAGAACTGGCACCTGCAACTCTAAAGTGAGTTCTGTCAAACAAGCAGCTTGCTATCCACCACACAACTTAAAGAATTACAGAAAGTAGTGTAAAAGGTCCTGCTCAGGTTCAGACATGCTGCATGTACTGAGTAAGAACTGTTCACTGCTTCATTGGCTTTTTCAAATAAATTAATCAGATTTAAGCGGTACAGGATCTTCTTTTGACATAGCCAAATTGATGAGGGTCCAATGTTAAGAGATTTTCAATGTCTAGTATAACAAGGTCTGAGACAATACATTCCATAGATTTGTGAGGCTAGTGAAACCAGTGGGTCTGCTGTTTCCATTGTGGTTGAGTCATTCTTGTGTAATGGCATTTCAAGTGCTATTTTCCAGGCTTCAGGAATGTAACCAGTGGAGAGGCTCTGATAGTTAAGTAGGGGTTCAGACAAGCCATATTTGTTACTAATAATCAGGCAACCTTGCGTGTTGTCTTCGCCTGTGGATGTAGTGCTAGATTTTTAAAGGATTTGTTCCATAGTAATTAAGGGGTCATTTAATTATGGTCTTTTGCTATGCTCTTCCAGGATTCGACCTGACACTAATCAATTATTAGTTATGTTTAGAACACCTTTCAAGCATTCGGTTTCCTGTGCAATGGCTCTTTCAAGTAATTCTGGTTAAAAAAATAAATAAAAGTGTACCTGCATAGTATCATGTTAAGTGTGCATAATTTGGGAGCTTACGTCATTAATCTTTATCTGCCAGCCACTAGTGTAGCAAGGGTTGAGTGAAGAGGGCAGTTGCCCCAGACACAAAGTGTTAGGAGCATGATTGAGAGGCAGAACTGCACTTACTTTTTTTTTGTACCAAAATGCTGGTGCAAAAAGGCACTTTAGTACAGTGTGTTTTATATTTTTGTGCTGTTGACTTGAGTCTGGGGGGGATTTGGTGGGGCATGATTTTTTGATGAGGGGGGGTGAGTGAGTGGGGCGTTAGTTCGTACAACTGGAACAGGGTGTTAGTTGAACCAGCTACTTCTGTGCTGCCAGCAGCCATGGTTTTGCATCTTGTACTAAAAAAAGTTTAACATTTGACATTGAGACCACTTTTTCATTTGTAAGCAGTGGATGACATACATAGATTAGTGCAAATGTATTTCTGTGACCATACTGTTCACATATTCTGTTGGCTGTTATTACTTTTTATTTATACCTAAAAAGCAGGGGCTAGAATGAATGGAATGTTTATTTTGGTGGTTAAAGCTTCTAGTGCTTTCTTAGGAGTGTGCATCACTGACAGTACATTAGGTTTTGGTATTTGATGATGCCCTTACATACCACCGTTGCCATATTTCTTACACAAGAGATCTCCTGCCAAGGATAATCCGATGTCTGGCCAGTATACCAAAGCTTTTAGTATTTACACGTGCCGTACATCACATGTGTGCTCCCCACACAAAAAGCGTAGGGCATAAAGGTGACATACAGATGTGCAACTTCAGAACTTCTTTCCCACCAGTCCAAACACCATCATTGGACATCAGTCTGAAAGCTTTTTCTTATCTTTCTCTCTCCATTTTTAGCTATTCTGTTCCAGAGTCCCAAGTTCCCTGGCTTAGAAAGTGGACACCCTGTCTTTTCCTTAGAAGGGGATATTTCTGTACATCTTCCCTCCCTTCCTCTGCTTCAGAGAGTCTTGCACAACATCAACAAGACTCCCACAAAATCTTGCTAGTGACTCCCTTTTGGCCCAGACAGCATTGTTCAGACAGCATTGGTTGCCTTTTCTTTCTCACTTGGCCAGGGGCATTCACCACAAGTTACCTCACCGGGTGAACCTTCTCGCACAAGACCCTGTGGGTCTCTTATCCATCCTCACTTATCCACATTTTAACTGATGCTGTGGGCGATAGGGTTTTGATCCCTTTTAAGCACCTGTTTCTGAGGCCGTTCTTTGGGTTTTGCAGAAGGCTAGGAAACACATTACCAGGAAATCATATTTGTCCAAATGGAAGAGATTTTCTTTCTGGTGCCTCTCTCGAAAATGGGATCCCTTATTTGTGGGGGTTCCTATGGTTCTCTGTTGTATGTGATCTGCTCCATGCTGGGTTGGCATATTCTTCAGTTAAAGCACACCTGTCAGCAATTTCTGCTTGTCTGCCCTTAGTTCCTCCTCTGGTCTCTAGAGTTGAGGTCATACATTATCATTCATATCAGGGTTTCTCTTCATACTAATCTTTCTTTTATGCCCATGGTGGTCAATGAGTTATGTCATAATCCTTCTATTTACTTGCCTTCCGTTTTTCCGTCTCCTCAGTCTGCCACTGAGAAGGTTATTCACACCTTAGATTTACATAGACAGCTCGCATATTATTTAGATAAAAATCTAAGGATATCTGCAAATCCGAGCAAATGTTTCCTTTTATCCCAGATCTTTGGATTTGGCTGTTTCTAAGCAAACCACCTCATCCTGGATTTCTAAGGCCATTTCTTTTTGTTACTCTCTTCATGGTAAATGTCTTTCGTCATCAATAAAGGCTCATACCATCAGAGCTATTGCTTCTTCTGGTGCTTTTTTTCAAGGGACTGGATATCAAATCTGTCCGTGAGGGTGAGGCTGCTACCCTGTCTTCTGTCCATACCTTCACTGAGCACTACAAGTTTGATATTATTCCTAGAGCTGGCTTTGCCATGGCTATTCTGCATGGGTTTCTAGAGGGCTCTTCAGTACCTTCCTTCTCCCAGGTTTCTTCTTGAGCTTTTGTACTTTGCCTTACATAAGGAGTAATGCAACAGTGATATGGAAGGACATAGTACAGTTGTGTAAAATCTTGGCGTAGCAGTAGATTTCTTTCTCTTCACTGCTGCAGTATTTGTTCCCTCCCTCCTACTTTTGCTATGCCCTGTTCTTGCCCTCCTGGCAGGGGATTCTTTTTTTTTTTTTTTTTTTCCTATTTTTGGATGCACATGCTCCTCAATGTCCTTAGGGGCATTCTGTTCCTTTTGGGGTTTTTCAGTCCTGAAACATGTGCGTTTGTGTGCCACTGTATGCCTTGTGTGCGGAGCATATGTGTGATATATAGTGCCTGTAAATACTAAAGGGTTTGGTATACTGGTCAGACTATGGACTATCCTTTGCAAGAGATTCCCTTACATAAGGAATACTGTAGCAAGCGAAGAGAAGGACATCTACTGTTAGGTTAAGATTTTACACAACTGTACTTTCTCATGGCAAAATTCCTAAGCCATCAGCATAGTCATGTGCATTTTTGTGATCATGTGACTGAATCTGGGGATGAAGAGGACCTTCATTGGCAACCAGTAAGACAAACTTCAAGTTTTCAGTCAGCTTGGTATCTAGAACTTTACTTATCTACTAGCCCCTCCTTTTTAACCTCAGTGCTCTGCCAGCTGTCTCTTCACCAGATCTGAGGTAAACGGACACTAGGCTTTGTTTTCTAGAGTTAATTTAAAGTAAGAGAATTCCTGTTTTTACACTTTCTCCTGTATATATCAAATCATTTTCATTTCTACATATTTCCAGCCTGCAATGCAAGTCGAATCATTTTTATTCTTTTAATGTTTGCTTCTTATTCCCCCTGGCCCACATTTCCTCTTTACTCTTTATCACATTTGACTAAAAAGTATTTACTTGTGGTGCCTTTGTTTGTTGTCTTAATTTTAAGGAAATAAGTATTTTCTTAAGTTTTCTCATTGCTTTGCTGTTTAGTGCTTTCAGCTGTGATTAGACTGTTTGTAGGTTGACTTTAAGGACATTCAAGGGGGTACCAAATCTTAACCTCTTGGCAGACTGGCTGTGACAGCCTGGGAGATAGCAACTCTGTTCAGTTTGATTGTGCAGGCTTCATACATTTTGTCACAGCAAAACTTGATTGTAGGGAAGTTTAGCAGGACCAGGTCAGACACCCACGAATGGAAACTTCATCCAGGAGTCGTCAAGCCCAACTGTTGTAATACTTCAAATAGATCTGTTTACTTTCTTTCAGAACAGTCAGCTAAATAATTCTACTCAAGGGCTTATTGCAAACACGCCTGGCTGATAAATGTCTTCTCTTCGCCATGTACAGGAAAGTTCCTGTATGCTTTTCCACATTTTCCACTGATATCCAGGGTTCTTTTCCAGAGGGACTTTGCCAGAGTTGGGATGATGACTCCATTTTCAACCAAGCAGCAATGGTTCTCCCTTTTCAATCTGGTAAAGGTCAGTTACTGCAAGCTTCCCCGTAGACTGGATTTTCTCATGCGAGACAGGGTTGTTTTATACCCTGACCTGAAAACTTCAAGTGCCTGGATGATATAATTTTAATACCTTTTAGACACTTTTTCCTGAGGGACATGCAGCAGGTACTTAAGCAGATGAAAAATGCTACTTAGAAATCACAAATGTGCAATTGAAAAAAATTTTCTAGTTAGTGCCAGTTCTAGAGCCAAAAACATCTACAGGTCTAATTACCTCCGGTTATTGATTATTTGTGTGTGCTAGTATACACTGGCCTTTCTTACTCCTCTGTCAAGGCATTTGTTTGCCATTTCTGCTTTTCTACCCTTTAATTTCCCCTTTTTAACCATTATCAGGTTAAATAGTTTTTGAAAGAGGTGTTTCATATCTGACCACTGATGAAACAGGTGACTCCTCTTCTGTATCTCAACTTTGTCTGCCCCTTTCCAGAACGCCACCAAAGCCTTTGTGGAAAGGGCTCTCATCCTGCATATAAGCAGCTTATTACGGCAATTTCTGTGTTAAGAGAATGTGGATGCTTAAATGTTTATATGTTTTTGTACATATAGTTTATAGTTGAGTTTGTTTCCTAGAATTGTTCTTTCAGTGTTCTTGAACCCCTTCTAGGCAAAAAATGCTCTTAAGCTTTTTACAGTGTAATTGCCTTTATATGGAGCTCCTCTCAAACTCCTGACAGTTGGAGCACATAGACGGTGTGCATCAGCTTTGTGAAGCTGGCTTGTCAAGGGGCGTAGGACCAGTATAGCTGTGGCTACTGTAATGGTGATCTATTAGAACATCTACTTTTGTAGGAAGTTTAGTTAAGCAGCTGAAATTTCCTGTGCTATGGCCTCAACTTCCTCTGCATCCTCTACATATGAGAACTTTTGTGATCCTGTTAACTTGCCCATCCAGCAAACCTCACCTGAACATTCATTGCCTTTGCCTTATTGCATGATCGTTTGAGTTTCACTGATGTTCATGGATCTGTCTGACTAACCTGAGGTAATCTAAATCATAACTTTTCCCCTGAGGCTTAATGCTAGTAAAATCTACAAGAACAAATTAACATTTTTTTCTAGTTGGGCAGTATTGAAAGGGTTCGATTGGTTTGTGGCCTCAGTACTTCTCCCAAGTTTTTGATACAGGCATGAGTTTCTTTCCTGTCAAAGTCAACCTTCCTGGTGATCTTTCTTCCACTGATGCTCCATCTCTTTAGCTTCTTTTAAAGTTTGCAAAGCATTCTTAAGTACCACCTTCCAGGTATATGTCCAAGATCCTCTTCTTCGATGTGGGATATGTTGTGTTTTAGAAGTTACCTCTTGTTTTTTGAGCCTGCTGATGAAGCTGTTTCCAATTACCTTTCTTGGAATATTCCTACTCTAGTGGCCATTAACTCTGCAAGAACAATTTCTGCAGGTCTTGGGTAAAGATTCCTTGCCTGGTCTTCCAAAAAACAAAATGTTGAGAACTAATAATTCCCTTTTGCCAAAAGTAATCACTGAAGTTTAGTTCATTTCCTTTGTTCTCAAGTTTCGCTTACATAGTTGGAGTATCTATTGTATTACATGGATATCCACAGGTAGCTCAGATTTTATGTGGCTAGAATCTAATCATTATGGGGGAAATTCTTTGGTCTCATTTTCAAATTAAAAAAAAAGTTCTAAAGTTAGAAGAGTTACTTTGTTCAGATGGACTGTTGACTAAACAAAATAAAAAAAAAAATATGAGGATCTGCTATCTTCCATTAGCGCAATGCTTACCTCTCAGGCATTTTATTTAGAGATGCATCTTGCAGCGATGTTATGCAGTTGCTTATTGGCCTTCAGTGAATGCTTTCACAACAGCCTATGAGCTGAATGTAATCTTTTGGTCTAGGTCTCATGTTGGAGCAACAGCCTTCGGTTTTGTGAGATCGCAGTACAGTGAAGACTGGAAAATTTGCCCTTTCCTCACTGTAGTGCGATCTCAGAATTGGTATATATAATTAGCAGGGGGTGTGGGGATGTGGGGGGACGCAGCACCCCACAAATCCGATTTCGAGGTCCGGAATATTCGACTTTTTAGCCGTTTGACAGATTGCCTTTTCGTTGTTATAATAGGGACCCACTGCTCAGTACTAGTTTCACACCCAGTTTAGACATATATTTCTGTGAGCTCCATCATGTCCCTCTTTATGTGATGCAAGGAGGTCGGTCTCAAGCTGTTCACTCACACTTGTGTAATAATCAGGCCATGTGTGTACTTTGGGTGAAGGTTCTTGAGGGCCCTAATGACATTATGGATCCTGGCAAGTGAGAGAGTGCTAACCATCAGTCTGTCTTTGCTCAGCCGGATGAGTGGAGCACCTTTGTCTTACTCTGGATTCACCTATGACCAGGAATTGCCAGATTTACAAGCTTGATCATGTTGCCTTAAGAGCTTCTGCATGCTGGATGTGCGGCAACCTTTTGTGGTTGTATTTACTGTAGTATTAGAATGTGCTGCATGTTAGTTTAGGTCTGTTGATGCTGGGTAGGATATTGGAGGTAGATCTGAGGGGTTTAGAGCTGATGCCAGATTTAGCAGTTCCATGAGGCTTAGGCAGTGATTTCTTTTTACCACATCAGGATAAGACATTGTTTACAGTATGTGAGTGGCAGAAAGGCAGTGTTAAGCTTACTACATGCTACTGACATGCTACTGACAGAGAGGGATACCTCCAATTTAGTTACATATTCACACCTCTCACAGAGTCCTTTGGGTTAAGTAGAAGTTTCAGTGAGCATGAGGCAGGTCTTAACACTGCCTTTAGAATACCATGTGTTATAATGTTGACAGTAGTAGGGTTAGTCCTTTGTCTCTCCATGATGACTATTGCTGCCATGTGATGAAGGTTAGTGAGTAACTAAAGGGAAATGACGCAGGGCAGGAGTTTTCTAGACTGAAGAAATGCAGGACCATGCAGGTAAGAGAAGGATCATGGAAATCCACTTAAGTCATCACAACTCACTGCAGCTCCACTCAGCCCAGAGAAGGAGTGGATATCTCTCACTCACAGGAATTAGAAGAAGGTGGTCTCAAAATGGTACAAGTGAGGGAATTTACTTGCATGCACTACTCTATCTTAGTGATGTGCTCTGCGCAGCACATCACTAAGAGTAGTGCATGCAAGTAAATTAGTGATGTGCTCTGCGCAGCTCTACAATGCAAGTATTAACCAAGAAAGCAAGAAAAACAATTGAAAACAAGTGAACTCTGAAGCCAGAGTGTCCTAAGCTACATAGGACCTGCAGCTAGTCTCTTACTTAGATAAGTCACTACTTAAATCCAAGATGGTCTCTTCGTTGCTCCAAACAGATTTACTCAAAGCAGAAAATAAAATGCAAATTTACCCAAAGCAGAAAATTAAAGTATGGAAAGAGTATCGGGGAATGCAGAAGATAGCTCTACATGCCTAGATCAGGTGAGCAGCTTAAGTGCAGATGCACAAAAATGTACTTTCCTGGCTATTCAGTTGTAAAATCCAGCAGTTAGTCAAACCGTAAGTGCAAGTGATTCAGACCTTTGCTATGTTTTCCATAGAACAAGGCTGAGATCTGCTCTGCAAAGTAAGCATTAACCAAGGAAAACAAAAGAACTAATGAAAATCAAGTGAAATCTGAAGCCCAAGCACCCTAAGCTGTCCAGAACCTACAGTAGTTGGTCTCTCACTTAGATCAATAACCACTTAAATCCAAGATGACCTCTCTACTAGCCCAAACACATCAAAACAGAAAAAAAGGCAGAAACTATATTCAAGAATGCATAACTTTTGATATTTGTGTTTGTAACTGTATGTTGATGTGATCTATAGATGACTTCTTTCAAGGCTGTAAATAGTGTCATATTTTATGAGGTAACCCAGGAGGATTAATAAGGGATTGTCCCACCTCTCATTGGGGATGTGCCTGATTTACATTAAATATGAAAGTCTTGTACTTAATGTTAGATCTGATTGATCAGTTGCATCCTCGTTGCCATAAGCAACTACTGTCCCCTTACTGTGAAGGAATTGCTGTAGGCTCCACATAAGCTTGGGCCACAAGAGATTGGGACAGGAAAAGGCCAAGCAAGGCATTATGGATAGAGGGAGAGGAGTTTGTAGGTTTTCTCTGCTAACCTACTAGGGCTAGAGTCTCAAGTCTTGCCTGCCAAAGAGGATGAAACTGAGCACTCAAATCTAGCATTATGGTAGATGTACAATGTTAATTTCCTGTTTCTTATGCCTGTTTGAATGAGGGGGATTCTTTTATAGTGGGCTGCTAAATATGGGCCGTAAGGGGAGGATGTCATGCACACTCAAACACAGAAGTCTGAGATTTTAAAAGCATAGAACGCAAGACTTCATAGTTAAGAGTTTTACCCAGTTCTGCTAGTTGACAAGTGTTCTGATGATGAGATTGAGTTTGTTTGGAGAGCATCTGCTGGGCTGGAAATGCTTCGGGGGGGGGGGGGGATGCACACATTTTACTACAGCTGTGTTGCTTGACTGCTGTTAATCTGAAGTTGCCCCCTTTGAAGTTGTTGTGTACTGCTTATTCATATTTGAAGAGTGTACATTGTCATGAAGATATTCACTGGCTATCTTTATTGAGTTACTTGTTTTCATTACTTGATACTGGTCTCTTTCCATGACATTTGGAACTTTCATGCTGTGTACAACTTCTTTTGTATTATATGTGGGTATGACGCAGTCCAATAACTGAATTACATTAGAGACTGATGTTTTATTTCTGATGCTGTAATGCCAAATTATAGCCCTGTATATTACATAGTTCTTTGGAGAGTTGAGTGATGAATGTTAGAGTACTGTTGCTGTGTCAGATGGTGTATTTCTGAGTCTGTGTACACTGGATATAAAAAGTTTATACTCCCGTGTTAAAATGCCAGGTTTTTGTGATATAAAAAAGAGACCGCAATAAATCATTTCAAAACGTTTCCCACCTTAAATGTGACCTATAATCTGTACAGTTCAGTTAAAAAAACAAACAAATCTGTTAGGGGAAAAAATATAACGATAAATGTACAATACGTTGGTTGCATGTGTGCACACCATTAAACTAATACTTTGTTGTATGTGCACATCTTAAACTAATACTTTGTTGAAGCACTTTTTGATTTGTTTACGGCATTCAGTCTTCTTGGGTACCGACCTGCCATCAATTAGAGACTCTGATTAACCCCAAATAAAGTCTGCTGTCCTAGTAGGATTTTTCTAACATTTATTCATTTGCCTGCTACAGCAAAAGCCATGGTTCTCAGAGAGCTTACAAAGCATCAAAGGGATCTCATTGTTGAAAGGTATCAGGAGAAGGGTACAAAAAAATTTCCACAGCATTAGATATACCATGCAACTGAAGACAGTCATCAAAAAGTGGAGAAAATATGGGACGAGTGACATTGCAAAGATCTGGACTTCCCTCCAAAATTGATGAAAAGACTAGACAAAGGTCTCGCCACGAGACTTACAGCAGCACTGAAGGAGCTGCAGGAATTTCTGGCAAGTACTGGTTGTGTGCTACATGTAACAATTTCCCGTATTCTCCATACATCTGGACTATGAGATAATGTTGCAAAACGGAAGCCTTTTCTTACACAGAAAACTATCCAGGCCCTCCTAAAATTTGCAAAACAGTACATAAGTCTCCCAGAAGCATGTGGGAAAACGTTATGGCCTGAGACCAAGGTTGAACTTTTTGGCCACCATTGCAAAAGGTATGTTTGGCTCAAAAACACTTCGCATCACAAAAAGAATACCATCCCCATGGTGAAGCATGGTGGTGACAGTATCATGCTTTTGCTTTTCTTCAGCTGGAACTGGGGCTTTAGTCAAGGTGGAAGGAATTATGAACAGTTCCAAATACCAGTCACTTTTGGTCAAAAACCTTCAGGCATCTGCTAGAAAGCTGAAGATGAAGAATTTCACTTTTCAACACAACACTGACCCCAAGCATACATCCAAATCAACAAAAGAATGGCTTCACCAGAAGAAAATTAAAGTTTTGGAATGGCCCAGCCAGAACCCAGGCCATAATCCAATAGAAAATCTCTAGGGTGACCTGAAGAGTGCTGTGCACAAAAGATGCCCTTGCAATCTGACAGATTTGGAGTGCTTTTGCAAGGAAGAGTGGGCAAATATTGCCAAGTCAAGATGTGCTATGCTGATAGACTTCTACGGAAGAAGACTGAATGCTGTAATTAAATCAAAAGGTGCATGAACAAAGCATTAGTTTAAGGGTGTGCACACTTATGCAACCAGCGTATTGTATTTTTTTCCCTAACAGATGTTTGTTTTTCAATTGAATTGTGCAGGTTATAGGTTACACTAAAGGTGAGAAAAGTTTTGAAATTATTTATTGTAGTCTCATTTTTTTATATCTCAAAAACCTGGCATTTTAACAGGGGTGTGTAAACTTTTTATATCCACTGTATTTGTGCTGCAAGAATTTGCATTTATTTGTAAAAGTTGGGGCAAGCTCATACTAATACTGTGTCTAGTGAGGCAACAGTAAAAAGAAAATGTTAAGCAAAATATGCAGCAAATGGTTAGACATTGTTCTAGATGGTTGCACATATATGCATTGCCTGTATGATGATGCTGAACTGGAGGAAGCATCAAATGTTTGTGGCTGGTATCAACATACATTGCATAACAGAAACTTTGCTTAATAACAGTTTACTGTTGTACGTTTTATGTTCTGTGGTATTTTGCAATAGCTAGCTTCCTGTCCAATTTGAGGAGAGTAGACCCAGTTGTACTGACACAACAGATGTGCTTGCTCTTTTATGTTGTTTTCCCCCTTTTTAAGATTGCAGTAATGCATGAACTTGAATATGCCAAACATTTTTTTTCTTTATTTCATAAAGAAAAATTACGGATAGCTGTACTTAACAGGCTTAATTGCAAGTTTGTGTGTTCATTTAAGTTGGTGTTCTGACATGCTTGCAAGAACTAGTATGGGTCATTTACCCACCTAAGTGAAGTGCAGCAGATCAAAAGCAAACTGCAACTTTGTAAATGTATTAGGTTAGCATATGTTCAGTGGGGTGATGGAGGCTTGCTTTGTGTGTGTGTGTGTGTGTGTGTGTGTGTGTGTGTGTGTGTGTGTGTGGGGGTAGGGATATGTATGTCCCCTGTAGTTTCACAGGCTTTAGAAACGAGCATAGTTAGTTAAGGAGCATTTCAAGACATAATATAATGGCAGTGACAAGATGTGCTATTTGTGTTCAGATGGGAGACGTACTGTCCTGGGACAGGATTTGTGTAGCAACAGTGTCAAGGCTGTCAAATACAATAATTTGTGTTACTTTATTGCCTTCTATTTTGTATATTGTGACTAGTTTATTTGCTCTGTGCGTTACTTTTATTCTGCTTTTAATTGCATAGTAAAACTAGGAAAGAGACCACAGCTGTCTCTCTTGAGAATCACATACATTTTTTTTCTCACCCTAACACCCTGGTGCTGTAGTGTTCTTTAAACTCAACTGCCTTTTTAGTTACTTGACTCTAAAGTTAATTTAACCGCGTATCTCCTTCCCTCTCCCCTTTCATTGACTGCTGTGAGTAAGCAATAAATTATCATTTTGTGAAATCACTCCCCTTCAATTATTTACATTTATTGGCCTTCCCATAGAACCAGAATACAGTGCCCACCCCCTTTCAATCTATCTTTCTCTTATAAAATGAGTGCCTCTCCACTAAGACAGCTATAGCTTAAGTTTACCCCCTCTTTCATATCCAACTGCTTAGTGCACACTGCAGTGCTTAGAATATTAATCCGTCTTTTTCCATTTTATCTTTAAAATCTGCAATATCTATTGCAAGACCACCAGTTACTGAAGAGCCCACATTCTGCCTCTCAGTAATCCTCTTGGGATTAGTGCTTCTGTTTTCTCCTGGTGAGAAGCAGCACAGGGACGTTATTTTCTGGAGACTGCCGATCACCGGAAAGCCTAATAACTGCTTCATAGGTGACATCTTGGAATTTGTGCTTATATTCTGCTCCTGGTGAGAGAAGGAGCCAGAGGGCTAAGACTCCTGACTATTTCTGGTTGGGCTGTGAGTGTCTGGGCTTGACGTTCCTGATTAGTCTGGTTGCTATTCAAGGCATCTTCCAGAAAAAGGCTGCAACAAACCTACAGAACCTTGTATCTGGGACAAGACTGTGGATCACCAAGCAGGCTGTGGCCTGCTTTTAGTCTTGGGATTAGTACGAATGTTTTGCTTCTGATGAGAGAAGGAACATTGTAAACCAGCAGAGTGAAGCTGTGGTGAGACCAGCACTAGTAGTAGTCAGGCAGTAGCCGTTCATGCGACTGCCCTCTTTTCATCATTCTTAACAAATTCTTTGTTTTCATTAAGTACTACTTGATTTATTTCTAACTTCAGAATATCTGTCTAAATACTTCATCCTTAAATTTTTCAGGTCTACTTACTAGTTTCCTCTTAAATGTTTGGCAGTTTCTTTGACTACCTTCTACTTAATCTGGAGCTGTAACTAAGGAGCCTCAGTCCTCTCCACTCTCTCTGGTAAGGGAGCATTACTGAAAGCAGGGATAGAACATACAATTTCCCTTAAGGGTACACTGGGAACAGGGTCCAAACCTGGGACTGAAGTATTTGCTTCAATCCAGGTCCCCAAATGAGTCTTCACACTATAAATGTTTGATAATCACACACAAAAACATTCTTGGGAAGGACTAGCACAGATTTACCTGCTATGTCCTCTTTTCCAAATTGTACGGTAATGCTGCCACCAGTCAAACTACCACGATACCGTTTAAAAGTGGTATTCAGTTATATTGAGTAACATTAAAAATTGATATAAAAGGTAGCATGCATTCCAAGTAGTAAGGCTTTTCAGAGTGGCCCTGGTGTTATCACAATAAGCATAAACACTCTGGTTACTAAAAGTGCTTTCTAAATAACCAGCCACAGTAGACAGTAGTAAATATTTAATAAATAAAATTGATTTAAAATATATGTACACTAAATAACTGTACACTGAATAACTGATTTCAGTAAACTACAGAGTTTCTCACACAGGAATTACAAAAATTACACTAGGATAGATTTCACACTGATTGAAGAAAAACTCTAACGGTAGATTCTTTCCCTGTCTAATCTAATGAACTCAGCATGGCAAGATGTTACTCTGTCTACTCTTCAGGCTGTTGTCTGATCCACAGTGACTGGAATAGCAGATCCTATTATTTCTGCTCAACAGCTCTGGAAAACTGAGTGATAACTACTGGTCTGCAAAACAAAAACTGACAGCTACTGAACAACTGCAACTGCTCTACACTGAACTCACCTGACTCAGAACCTGCTTTTTATAGCAGATTTTTTTTTAAAGTCACAGAAAGCCGTTATGAGAATTCTACTCTTTCATTTTACACTTTTGAAAAGTAAACAAAAACAGCTGCTGTAGAGATATTCTATTTATTTCAGCTCTGGCACACTATGACATCACCTCCACATCAGCTGACTGGGACAACCTGCATTCAGAATTCTTTTTAAAAGACATGTACTTTTGGTCAGTCAGAAGAATGCTGTTTGATTCAAATATCTTAGACAAGTCAGAGACCATCAAAAAACAAACGTGTAGCTAGTCATGCTGGCATTTATAACATAGGATAAATTATAATTATTTACAAGTATTTACAAACCTTGTAGCCAGACGTGCTAGCACTAATATCCTCACATTTCTCCCCTTTAAAGACTTGAGCTAGATTTTCAACCCATAGCCCTTCTTGACAGTCCATCTGTATTAGCATTGTTGGTCCCACTACGGTGTTGCACCATCATGGCATATACCTGTTGCCCTATGCTCCAGCTCAGTAACATGGCATTTTGCTTACTGAATCTGTTTAGCCATATTAAAGGACTATGGTCTATAACCACAGTAAATTTTCTTCCATGTAGGTAAAGCTGAAGCATTTGCAATGCCCATACTATGGCTAGGCATTCTTTCTCCACAGCTGCGTAGCATTCCTCCCTGGGTTGCAGCCTATGGCTAAGGTATACAATGGGATGCTGTTCTCCCTCTGAGGAAACTTGGCTGAGTACAGCCCCCACTCCATAATTTGAAGCATCTACCTGTACAACAAATTCCTTGCTGTAATCTGGACTGGCTAACACAGGGGGTCCTCCCACAGCCTCTAAGTCTCCGGAATGCCTGCACAGTCTGTGGTCCACACTACTTATCTGGCTTGTTTTTCCTTGTTTGATCAGTAAGGGGTGCAGCTGTTGTACTATAGTTGGGCACAAATTTCCTATAGTATCCTGCTGTCCCTAGGAAAGCTCTCATCTGCTTTTTGGTAACAAGGACAGGCCATGCCTGAATAGCTTCCACTTTGGTAGGTTCTGACCTAATCTTACTACTGTCTACTCTGTGTCCTATTTCGGAGACTTTTGCCATACCCACCTGACACTTCCTAGGCTTCATGATCAACCCTGCATTTTTTAATCTACCAAAGATCTCTACGACATGTTGAAAGTGTTCTTGCCAGGAATGACTGTAAAATGAATATCATCCATATAAGTGAGAGCATAATCTCCTGCTCCTACTAAAATACGATCTACTAACCTCTGGAATGTTGCTGAGGCATTCTTCATCCCAAAGGGCATTCTTGTAAACACATATAATCCAAAAGGTGTTGCAAAAGATGACCTCTGTCCAGCAATGGAAGTCATGGGCACCTGCCAGTATCCCTTGGTCAGACCAATAGTGCTCAGATACTTAGCCCCACTTAACTTTTATAAAATCTCATCTGTTTTGGGCATGGGTTATGCATCTGACTCTAACGTTCTATAGTCTATGCAGAATCTTACAGTACCATCTTTCTTCAGTACCAATACTACTGGGAAAGCCCAAGGACTCCTGGATTACCCCTAGCTCCAACATCTCCTCCTTCAAAGACTGACTCACTCAGGCACCATCTAAGGAGCTTGCTTGATAGACTTTTGCGGTACCATCAACATGGTGCTGCACTAGGTGAGTACACCCAGGTTTCCTGGTGAACATGCCCCCAAATTCCTGTAACACTGCTCATATTTCTTTAACCAGAATAAGGGATAGCCACTGAGATATTGCTACTTCTCCCACAGAAGTGTCAGTCAGAGCCTCACTGAGAGGGTCAGTCACCAGATCCCGCTCAGACTCCTCCTGCCATCCATTGTGAATACTCAGCACCAGGTCCTCCCTGTGATAAAGTTTCATCATGTTAAATTGGTACAAATGATGTCTCTGCCTCTTGCCTACTAAGTTTACCATGTAGTTAGCATCACCAACTTTTCTTACCACTTCAAATGGTCCCAACCAAGCTGCCTGCAGCTTATTTGTGTCTTAACAGGAATGACCACCATAACCTGTTAACTCACAGTATACTCTCTGGCTTGAGCATTCCTGTCATTTTTTTTTTTTCTGCAGTTGAGCTACTGGTGTGTTCTCCTGGGCCAAACCCATCCGCTCCCTAAGCCTTCTCCTGAAGTTCAGGACATATGCTACAACAGACTCCTTGTGGGATTCACATACACCCTCCCACTCATCATGAATCAAAACTAAAGGCCCTCTCACTCTATACCCATACAGCATCTCAAAAGGTGAGAAGACTGTGGATTCCTGAGGTACCTCTCTGTAAGATAATAAATTGGGCAAATATTTTTCCCACTCCCTTTTAAACTGGTTCGCAAATGCCTGTAGCATAGACTTTAATGTAGAGTTTAACCTCTCCATGAGACCATTTAGATGCTTCACCTCACAATGCTTCCTCAGGCAAGCCAGCAGGTCTGACATAAAGTTGGCACTTCGGTCAGTCAATATCTCCCTCTGAAAATCTACCCTGCTGAAAATTTCTAACAAGGCTTTCGCTAATTTTTCTGCCTCAATGGAGGGCAGAGCTATCGCCTCAGGGTATCTGGTAGCATAATCCACCAGCATCAGGATATACTTCTTTCCTGTAGAACTTGGCATACGCAAAGGTCCTACAGTATCCATGGCTACCCTCTAAAACGGCTCTTCATTCACAGGCAAAGGCATTAACAGAGCCTTGACCATGTCCTCCCACCTTGCCTACCTTTTGGCACTGCTCACAGGTCCTGCAGTACCCCTTTATATC
This sequence comes from Protopterus annectens, assembly GCF_019279795.1. Classification (NCBI taxonomy): domain Eukaryota; kingdom Metazoa; phylum Chordata; order Ceratodontiformes; family Protopteridae; genus Protopterus; species Protopterus annectens. The sequence goes on along the minus strand of NC_056750.1, from coordinate 321,397,148 downwards.
CTTTATAATCCCAGGCCAATAAAAGTTTTGCATAACACGTCTCTTAATGGGCTTTATGCCCATATGACCTACAAAAGGAGTGTCATGGGCTATGGCTAGAAGCACCAGATGGTAGGCTGTGGGTAGTACTAGCTGCTGTATTACCTCACCCTCCTAGTCCTACCTCAGGGGTCCACTCTCTGTACAGTAACCCTTTGTTCCAGTATACAGAAGCCCCTCTTCTTTGAGCATCATGTGCCTCCTTAGCTATCTCTCAAGCCTTGTAATGTAGGGTCCATAAGTGGAGCCTGTCTCAGCTTTACTTTCGTGACCCCTCCTAGCTCCCCAACCACAGGAAGCTCAGTATCCTTTGTTAGTGGTGCCTCACGGTCAGCCTGGATACCACCATTCACTTTTATCCTTGCAGTCACCATGTCCCCGGGAACACCAGTACCTACCAACAGCAGTGGTTCACCTTCAGTATCACTGTTGCAAGGTAGCTCCTTCCTTGAAGTAATCACATCACCAGCCCCAGCTTCAGGCATAGGATCTGTCTGGGTCTTCTCAGGCTACCAGACCTACGTGCCTGTCTCCAAGCTTGACTGTCACTGCATGCACACAAGGTAACACACTATCAAAATCATTCCCTATTAGGACATCTGCAAGGATATCCTCAAACACACCTACTTGCATTCTTCCCTTTTCTACCCTCCCATTCAAGATGAACCCTATCCAAGGGTATTTGGAATGGGGTGCCTCTTAGAGCTCTGACTGGTGTGGAATGCACAAGCAAGTACTGCTTCTCCTTAACCACTGCAGCCCTCAAAATGTTTATTTTATTTTATTTTTTTTATTTTATTTTATTTCAGTTTGATTACCGGGGAGGTCCACTGGGCTTGGGGGCCCATTTTCAGTGGAGGTCCGGGGAGAAAAGCTCCACAGAAACAACAATTTTAATTACAAGTAAGAGTTCAGGCACAGATAACATAACACTTAACAGGTAGCTACAAATAGTCTACAATTCTAATATCAGATTGCTAAAATAGCAAAAGTATTAGCAGTTTCAGTTAAGTTCAGCAGGAAGAAAATTGGCATATTGTATAAAAAGCAAAAATTTCTGTTTAGTAGCTTATGCAATTAGTATTTTAGAAGAGATGAGGAAGGAAGGAGGTTGGCCTGGGTAGGTTATGCATATAGTGCAAAAATGCTTTAGTAGCATATACAGTTAGTATTTTAGGAGAGGTTTGAAGTGGTTAGGAAGGTATAGAGGTTAGCCAGGAGAGAAGCTGCGTCTCTTAGCAGTGGTGTCTCTTCAATCCACTAAGATAGGGTACATATTTTGGTGATAATTTGGCACCTCTGTTTCTAGACAATTTACCACTGTCATTCTGTCATTCCCACATGCTGGCTGCCTCACCTTTTGTTTCTCACTGTACTTCAATGGACATTTGTATGCTACATGGCCCCTCTGATTACATTTGAAACATCTAATCCCTGATCTTGACTGTGTGCGTAAATTGGTGGCTTCCAGTAGGTGAACTGTGTTGGGAGTGGTTTAGGCTGCCCCCCCCCCCCCATGGGTTCCCTTAGTTCTATGTGCAGCACTATCCATTTCTTATACAGTGATGTCCTACTTGCCGAGTAAAAATCTCCTTTTCTCCCCAACTTATTCCGAGTTACACTCTCTGTCTACCATCCAAGATCCTCATGTCCTCTGGCAAAGTGCTGGGAGCTTGTTCCCTTACCAAAAGGTCTGCCAGTCCTTCAAAAGTGGTGACCTGACACCCACTGTGACCCACCTGTGAAAGTAAGTACTTAAGTCAGCAATGTAATCACATGCACTTTCATCTGCAGTAAACATTGTTTTACACTATCTTAATTCAAACAGTCAACATCAGAAAGTTTAGCAATTGCATTAACAGTTTTACCATGGAGTAAGGAGGTCAGGAAACTTACCTAGAGCCCTCCGTCAACATTATAATGTTTACATTCCCTCTCAGATATATAAATAAAACTGTCAAATTCGTCTCTTTCCCTGTACTGAGGAAAACATTTACTGACCTTTATGGCTTCTGGGGTTCAGTCAATCACTTCTCCATTACCTCCGTGACTGTGTCAAAGGGTTAGAATCTTCCTTTCGTGCTGTGTCTGCCTCTCATTCTCTTCAGCTTCCATCTCCAAATGTTGCATTTAATACTGATGCTGTCTCTTCTCGGCCTCCAGTTCATGCTGATGGAGCTTCCAGCCTCTAGACGTGGTGCCTTTGATGTGGTGGAGAGAGTGCTCTGAGATCCCTCAAGACCCTTGACATTATCCTCTTCTGAGCCCATCCTGGCTCCCTTTGTTTCTGGTCTGGATTCTGCCATCATGCACCTCAGGGATAGCCTGTTGCTTCTCTGCCCTAGGGAGTCCCCCCCCCCCCCCGGAGAATGGCCAGAAGGAGCTCCGTTGGAAACCTACATGTAAAAGGAGACACTTGGACTCCCTGCCAAAGTTCCTCACAGAAGACACTGACTTACAGGAAGGTGAGGGTTCCTCCCGGTCACCCCCAGATTATGGAAATCCTACGCCAGCCGGGGGGGGGGGGGTTTGGGGGGGGTCTGTCCAGAAACTCAACCTGGATGTCTGTGTTCCTGGAGGTGCAGGACCCTCTACCTCCTGGGTGTTCCCTCTCGTCGATCCAGTTGTTGACTAGATTTCATCCTGGACATGGAAGGAGCCCGACACGGTGTTGCCCATTCTGAAGTGCCCTGATAAAATTTTCAGCCCCCCCCCCTTCAAACAAACAGCATTGGTCTATGGGATCCCCGGTTGATGCTATGGTGATTGCAGCAGCCAGCAAGACAGAGCTCGCTCAGGAGAGCTCTACGGTCCATCCACCGAACTGAGAGTCTTGCTCCTTGGACCATTTTGGGAAGCGGGCTTATGGTTCAGCCACACTTGCCTTGCATGCGCTGAACTTCATGACACATTTCATCATTCTTCAGCGGGACCTGGTCAAAGAGGTCGCTGAGTCTGCCCTAGGGTTCATGTCTGCAGAAGAGAAGGTGTTCTCCTCCCATATGGCCACCCTAACTTCTTTTTCCAACACCTCTATGAGGCTGTTGTCACATGCTATGAAAGGTGCCTCTAGGGTGGCCGAACAGGTGTTGCCATTAGGCTTCATGCTTGGCTCCGGCTTTGTGCATTCTCCTAGCCCTTCAAGGCATCTTTTACAAATGTCCCTTGTGAGATTTCCGTCATTTTTGGCAAGATTGTTCGAGAAACCTTAGTCCAAAGTGAGGAAGACCTTGTCTGCCATCAGGATCCACTTCTCAACCCCACAGTGATCCTTCTGGAATCCGTGTGGGATGAAGATGTGATTCCAGAAGTCTTGGGCCTTTTCCCACTATGCTCAGGACTCTCCTTCCCCCCGAAGCAGAGGGGTATATGACTGTCCTTGTGGCAGAGGGTCGCAGAGGAACCACGGGTCTCGGGATTCTTTCCCAGACAGACCCTCGCAGCAGCCCTGAAGGGTTGCCTGACTGCTTGGCTCTGGAGACAGGGGGTGTCTCCCTTGATGCACCTAAAAGCCTGGGAGTAGACCACAGATGATCATTGTGCAAATTATCCAGATAATATTCAGTCCCCTTCCTTCAACCTCCATTCCCACCCAAGCGTCTCCTGGACATTCCACCTGTGCAACAGGAGGAGGCAGCAGTGGAAATTTCCAAGCTGCTCAATTCCTCCCAAGACCAATCTTTTCCAGGTTCTTTTTGGTGCCAAAGACGATGGGGGACTTAAGACCTATTCTGGATATTTCAACCCTAAACCTGTCAATTGCCTAGATAAAATTCTGGATGATCACTCTCTAATCCATTCTGCCCTTTCTGAAGAGAGATGACTGGATGTGCTCAGTGAACCAGGATGCATACTACTATATCAAAATGGACAGGCACTCTCTGATGTTCCTCCACTTCTGGCTGAGAGTCAATCATTACCAGTTCAGAGCACTCCCCTTTGGTCTCTCCACCGCCTCCAGGGTGTTCACCAAAGTGATGGCAGTTCACCGGCAGCTACTAGGGTTCCAGGTCTTCCCCTACCTGGACAATCTGGAAAGGTCTCCTTTTCACTCCCTCCAGGCATCAACTCTGTCAAGCCAGGGATTTCCTTCTCCAGACTGCCCACCAGCTAGGCATAACCGTAAATCTCAAGTCTCAATTGGATCCGTTTCAAGTTCTTGACTTCATTGGGGCTCGGTTAGATACCACTCTGAGCAAGATTTTCCTAACTCTGGACAGACGTCACTCCCTCAGATATGTATTATACATTGTTCAAACCCAATAGCCCCTTGTTGAGTCAGTTCTACAGGCATTGGGGTTCATGGTGGCAATGATTACACTGATCTCATGGCTAGTCTGCATATGAGGGTTCTCCAGTGGACCCTAGCAGTTCAGTGGTCCTTGCTAGGTTATCTCATCCAATTCATTTATCTCTGGCTTGCAGGGATTCTCTTCTCTGGTAGCTTCAGTTTCTAGATCTTCTGGGTCGTCCGTTTATCCTTCCCAACCCAACGACCATGGACGCCTCCCTGCTTGGAAGGTGGGGCATTGCATGGGAAGGACAGTCCAAGGCATGTTGTCTTCCTGGAGACCCATCTGTATATCAGCATCGTCCTTTAGATGAGGGCTGTGCTGTTGGTGTTGCAAGCTCTTCCTGCCCATCTTCCCTAAGGGATGATTGCCGTCCAGACAGACATGTTCATAGTCTGGCACATCAGCAAACAGGGAGGAACCAAGACTTTATCCCTTTGTCTTGAATGTGAGATTGTGGGAGTGGGCAATCTCCTCTGGCCATTTTCTGTTAGCAGCGCACATTCTGGGGAGGTCCAACATTCTGGAGGACAGACTCAGCAGGTCTGTTCTGATGCCTTACAAGTTGTCTCTGAATCTTCAGTAGAGGAACAGATCTTTTTAAAGTGTGGTTGGCCTTGCTGTGATCTCTTCACCTTTCCTTCCAACGCAAAGTGCAGCGAGTTTTGTTTGCTTTGAACCCCTGTCTGGGGGTGTCCACCAGAGATCCTCTAGTTCATGCTTGGCCCTCCGGTCTCCTGTATGCTTATCCTCCTCTCCCTCTGATTCTGAAATTCATTCAGTAAGCTCGACGGCTGGGGAGCTTAGTAATCCTCATTGCTCCCTCCTGACCTTTCCAAGTTTAGTTCCCCTCTCTGTGGTCTCACATGGTGTGTCTTCCATGGACATTAGATTTGGTTCCAGATCTTGATCTCACATCCCTCAGGGATCCCACACCCAGATCTAGTCAGTCTGAAGCTCTCTGCCTGGCTGCTCCAGTTCAAGTGGTACCTAGGACTTCCAGGCTGTTTTCTCCTGTTAAGATTTTGGTAGTGGCTCTCAAATCCTCCACTAGGAAGCTATAGTCCAGTAAGTGGAAATGTTTCTCTATATGGGCTGCTCAGCATGATTTGGACCACTTCACTGTTCCAGTCTGTGCCATTTTGAAATTTTTGGCAGATATTTTTCATTAGGGTGCCAGCTTTTCTACAGTAAAGGTACAGTTGGCAACTATCTCCAACTTTCATATAGGAGACAGTTTGGCTTCCTTAGCTTACTCCAAGCTTTGTAAAGCCTTTTTGAAAGGTACTTTTTTACATCACCCTCCAGTTAAGGAACCTACGCCTCCTTGGGATCTTACTTTAGTTCTGCAAGCTTTGGTTTCTTCCCCATTTGAACCAGCAGCTACATTGGATTTGCAATTCCTGTCTTGGAAGACAACCTTTCTGGTAACCCTTGCCTCAGCTAAAAGGGTATTGGAGATTCAGGCCTTATCTGTCAAACCCTCTTGTATGGTATTTCACAAAGACAGGGTTTCCTTATGGATGAACCCTTCTTTTCTTCCAAAGGTGGCTTCAGAATCTAACATTAACCAAGTCATCAATCTCTACAGTAGTAAAAGACTTTTGTATACTGGCCAACGTTGGGTCTCCTTCAGGCAGGAGATCCTCAGGTTAAGAATGCTGCAGCAGTAAAGAGAATGACATGTATATTTATGGTAAGATTTTACACCGCTATTCTTTTTGGCAGATTGAATCCAACTTGACAGAATTTCTTTTCAAGCTGTGAGTCATTACAGAGAGTAGTCCAAGAATTGCAGATTGCATAGTAAGTTGGTTAACAGGAAGCAGTGGTGCTGTTTAAGTGGGAGCCACCATACTTGTTTTCAAGGGTGAGTCAGCACAGATTAAAACTGCTAGTGGTTAATGACAGTGGTTCCCAAGCTTTCTTGATTTTCGGCTCCCTTGCTGAATCCAGATTTTCCCAAGGCTCCCCAGCCGCTGCATGGATGAAGTGCATATTTCAGGGTTTCCCAAAGTGTGCGCTGTGACGCCCTGGAGAGCCACGGCTTCCTCACAGGGGCACCGCGGACTAATAAGCTTAGCTGCAAAATAAACCGCGAACAGTTTGCGGTTTATGTTGCAGTTAAGCATATTAGTTTGCGGCAAATGTGAGTGAATGCAGGAATGAATGAAGTGGCTGTGAGTGTGAGAGAGATCGGGAGAGTGAGAGCGATGTGTGAGTGAATGCAGGTATAAATGAGGAAATGGCTGTCTCTGTGTGTGTGTGTCTCTGTGTGTGTGTGTCTCTGTGTGTGTGTGTGTGTGTGTGTGTGTGTCTGTGTGTGTGTGTGTGTGTGTGTGTGTGTCTCTGTGTGTGTGTCTGTGTGTGTGTGTGTCTCTGTGTGTGTGTGTCTCTGTGTGTGTGTGTCTCTGTGTGTGTGTGTGTCTCTGTGTGTGTGTCTCTGTGTGTGTGTGTGTCTCTGTGTGTGTGTGTCTCTGTGTGTGTGTGTCTCTGTGTGTGTGTGTCTCTGTGTGTGTGTGTGTCTCTGTGTGTGTGTGTCTCTGTGTGTGTGTGTCTCTGTGTGTCTGTGTGTCTCTGTGTGTGTGTGTCTCTGTGTGTCTCTGTGTGTGTGTCTCTGTGTCTCTGTGTGTGTGTGTGTGTGTGTGTGTCTCTGTGTGTCTCTGTGTGTGTGTGTGTCTCTGTGTGTCTCTGTGTGTGTGTGTGTCTCTGTGTCTCTGTGTGTGTGTGTCTCTGTGTGTGTGTCTGTGTGTCTGTGTGTCTGTGTCTCTGTGTGTCTGTGTCTGTGTGTCTGTGTGTCTGTGTGTCTGTGTGTCTGTGTCTCTGTGTGTCTCTGTGTGTCTCTGTGTGTCTCTGTGTGTCTGTGTGTGTGTGTGTGTCTGTGTGTGTGTGTGTGTGTGTGTCTCTGTGTGTATGTGCGTGCGTGTGTGTGTCTGTGTGTGCGTGCGTCTGTGTGTGTGTGTGTCTCTGTGTGTGTGCGTCTGTGTGTGCGTGTGTGTGCGAGTGTGTGCGTGTGTCTGTGTGTGTGCGTGTGTGTGTGTGTGTGCGTGCGTCTGTGTGTGTGCGTGCGTCTGTGTGTGTGTGCGTCTGTGTGTGTGTGTGCGTGCGTCTGTGTGTGTGCGTGCGTCTGTGTGTGTGCGTGCGTCTGTGTGTGTGCATCTGTGTGTGCGTCTGTGTGAGAGATCGGGAGACAGATCAATGTGTGAATGAATGCAGGTATGAACGAGGAAGTGACTGTGTGTGAGAGGGATGTGTGAGTGAATGCAGGTATGAATGAGAGAGGGATGTGTGAGTGAATGCAGGTATGAATGAGGAAGTGGCTGTGTGTGTGTGTGTGTGTGTGTGTGTGTGTGTGTGAGAATGAATGCCAGGTATGAATGAGGAAGTGGCTGTGTGTGTCTTTGATTGTGTGTGTATGAATGAGAAAGTGGCTGTGTGTGAGAATGAATGCTGGTATGAATGAGGAAGTGGCTGTGTGTGTGTGTGTGTGTGTGTGTGTGTGTGTGTGTGTGTGTGTGTGTGTGTGTGTGTGATTTGTCCACATTAAACAAAGCCTAAAATGATGGGGGACAGATTTTAAATATTGCTTTTACAAAGTTGACAGAATAATAGGTTTTGCATTAGCATGAATTCTTTGAAGGATGTGGAGTCTTAAACTCAAATGTTTGTCATTATTTAATGACCTCAATCCTCAACTGTTTGCCAGAAAAGTACAGATTTTAGGAGGAACACACCAAAAATCTGGACATTCAGTCAAACACAGTCACTTCCTCATTCATACCTGCATTCATTCACCCATCACTCTCACTGTCTGTCACACCCATTTGCGCATTCATTCATACATCGCTCTCACTCTCCCGATCTCGCACCCACATGCCACACACCCACTTACGCATTCATTCATACATCCCTCTCACTCTTCCGATCTCACACATACACACACAGTCACTTCCTCATTCATACCTGCATTCATTCACACTTTGCTCTCACTCTCCCGATCTCACACCCACTTTGCATTCTCTCACACATCGCTGTCACTCTCCCGATCTCTCTCACACACAGCCACTTTTTCATTCATTCCTGCATTCACTCACAGTATCGCTTTCTCTCCTGATCTCTCTCACACACGCACTCTTTTGCTTTCATGCACACATTCACTCACACACGCAGACAGACACTCATACAGGCATTCACTCACACACGCAGACAAACACACACACTTATACAGGCATTCACTTACCTGCAATCAACTGCTAAGCTTCGCGGCTCCCCTGTAAGGAAGCCGCGGCTCCCCAGGGTGCCGTGGCACACAGTTTGGGAACCCGTGCTTAATGCGATGCTTACTGCAGTCCATGGTTTAGTTCCCTTAGACTCCTTTTGCCTTGTGTGTTACGAGCAAGTCATTTAAGAAGAGTTGTGAAATTAGGATTGGCTATTTAGTGGTCTTCTAGTGACTACCTGTGAAATTGTGAACCTGTGATGATCCCTTTGAGCAAGGTCTTGTAAATTAATAATTTTAGTTATCAAAAACTTGCAGAGTGCTAATTGTTTAGACATAGTATGGCCTATTCCATTTGCTGCCAAAAAAAATGCTAGAAAATAGAAATCAAAACCTAAACAAACTGTTTCAAAGTACACACGTAACATCCTCAGAACTGGAATAGGGATCTTTAGAAAAGGGAAGTAGCAAATTACATAGAAATAAATGGAGTTTGTGGGAAAAATTCATGTAGAATAATAATCAGGAGGAGTGAGGTTTAATGGAAGGTACGAATTGAAAGATGTATGTAATGCTGGACTAAAGACGTGTAAGGAAAAATGTTAATACTGTTTGTTCTACTAATGTGTGTGTGCCTGTGTGATAATTTAATACGTCTTTAAAAAATACTTGTAGAGAGCGGAGTTTGCTGACTTAAAAAAAAAAAGGGGCCAGGAGGGAAAGTTGTCCTCTGAGTTTCTAAAATAAGTTCTACAAACCTCCACAATTAGAAACCTGGAGGTTTCTAAGCATGCTGAGAGCCAGATGCTTTATGATTTAAGGCTCATTTATGTTCACTCAAAGCTGAAAAAGGATCCATTAATAGTCCTAGTTAATTTGGAAGCAGAATTGTTTTAGTGGCAGCACAACTGAGACAAGGAGATGTTTAAAGACATTGTCTTTTGGCTGTTAAATATCATAAATCTGGTTTTGTTAGAAATAATTAGCAGTTTCATATTGTCTGTCCAGCCAAAGTAAAGTGAATCATTTCATTAAGGTCCCTCAGCATATATCAGTTCTTGAGACTCTAGAATTACGTACTGACTGAAGTGAAGAAAGAAGACAAAAGTGACTGTGCTGTTGTGCGTATGTGGTTTTGGGTGGGTGTTAGATGGCTTAACTTCATCTAAGTGGGCCACTTTTGGAGGACCTTAGGCTGTGCTAAGGCTTACCAGGACTTTGATTAGGGGAAGTTTATTGCATGAAAAGTAAATCTGTACCATTTTTAATAGGCTGCGTTTGCTACCATTAGAAATGCCACTAGCCTACCTGTTGGAGTATTCTGCTTTCATGTGCGATAAAGCTAACCAGTTGTATATGTAAGATATGTCAAAGGTAAAAATGAAGTAGGAGCACTGAAACTCGGTCAGTAATTTGATTGAATTGTCAGTAACATTTTATTTAACATGCACAGCAATATTGGAATTAAAATGCCAGTCACTTCAAAGAAGAGAAAGATACTTTTCCTGTAGAAGTGAAATGTCTGAGTATTTTTAATATGCGAATCATGATTGTAGCTAGAGTAGAGTGTCAATTATCCAAACGTCTATTATCCAAACATTGATTATCCAAAACGTCAATTATCAGAACCAGCCTTCCAAAGTTTTCGGGTAGGAAAAATCATAGTCTGAATATGTAAACATTATACATATTTGCTTAAGCATGTGTGTGAACAATATTCTTTATTGTCCACTGGAATCGTTCAGTGGTTGAAAAGTGTATTCCTGCATACAGAAAAAAAAACAAGATTTTAGAAGTTTTTTATCCTGTTCAATTACTTTTGATTATCCGAACAGTTTATCTGAACTACCCTAGGTCTCAATTAGTTCAGTTAATCAACTCTCTACTGTATTTTATTTATTGAAGTCCAAATGAAAAGGGCAAAATTCAGATGTACTTCCTGGTAGTTGCAACTGGTATGTTTGGCAGTGGTCTGACTGCAGAAGCTGTGTATAAAATAGAGTAGTGGAGTAGAGAAATGGATAAACAGGGAAGAGAGAATAATCAAGACTATAAGGAAGCATGGACAGTAAAAAAGATGTGGTAGGTTGGATCACATTCTCTGTTTTTAGCAAATGAAAGGGATTCGGGTAAAGGTGACCATGGAAGAGGTGGGAATTACTGTACACATATCCTCACAGTATTGGTTGTGGCAATAACTTTTTTCTTGTTTTTCTGCTGTGCTTCCAAGAAATTCTCAACATCTTGGGCAAAGAAAATGTCACATTACCACAGGGATGAGCAAAATGATCGTGTTGCCATCTTTTAAAAGCTGGCTGGTATAAAAATTTAATGGTCACACCCCAGTGCTGAAGTTGCTCAAGCTGTGTGTGTATAACATTATATAGATATACGTTTGAATATACACACACGCATTATATATCTCTCTATATATATATATATATATATATATATATATATGTATATATATATATATACACACACACACACACACACATTAACTTCTCGTCCAGGTGCACAAGTGTAGACTTGCAAATCATCAGTTTCACAATGTCTAAGCATTCAAACATTGATCCACAAAGTATCGGAAAACCCACAAAAAGTGTTTTTGTAAGGGGGGGGTGAAGCCCCATTGCAACTCACTCATCCCTTGCCCCTTAGATATTCAAATATGAGATTGCAGTACAGTGGTATATTCCCAATCCCCAATGCATTGCAATCTCATAATGGTAACTGCAGTACATTTCACATTTCGATCAGCTGTACCAGCTCTGCCATATGTAGAATTCATTTTCAGCAAAAGCTGCTCCCGTATATATTGTGTGTGTCTGTGCGTGTGTGTGTGTGTGTCTGTGCATGTGTGTGTGTGTGTCTGTGCATGTGTGTGTGTGTCTGTGCATGTGTGTGTGTGTCTGTGCGTGTGTGTCTGTCTGTGCGTGTGTGTGTCTGTGCGTGTGTGTGTGTCTGTGCGTGTGTGTGTGTGTGTCTGTGCGTGTGTGTGTGTGTGTCTGTGCGTGTGTGTGTGTCTGTCTGTGCGTGTGTGTGTGTCTGTCTGTGCGTGTGTCTGTCTGTGCGTGTGTGTCTGTCTGTGCGTGTGTGTGTCTGTCTGTGCGTGTGTGTGTCTGTCTGTCTGTGCGTGTGTGTCTGTCTGTCTGTGCGTGTGTGTCTGTCTGTCTGTGCGTGTGTCTGTCTGTCTGTGCGTGTGTCTGTCTGTCTGTGCGTGTGTGTCTGTCTGTGTGTGTCTGTCTGTCTGTGCGTGTCTGTCTGTCTGTGCGTGTGTGTCTGTCTGTGCGTGTGTGTCTGTCTGTCTGTACGTGTGTGTGTGTCTGTCTGTACGTGTGTGTGTGTCTGTCTGTACATGTGTGTGTGTCTGTGCGTGTGTGTGTGTCTGTGCGTGTGTGTGTGTCTGTGCGTGTCTGTGTAGACAGACACACACTTGTGCAAGTGAACTTTGTGGGCTGTCACTGCCTGTCATATAACCTGTCCTGCCTTCCATACCCCCCCCCCCGATTTCCACATAGCACAGTCTTTAACAATGGGATGAAATTTGAGTGGTGGTTATCTATCTTCCTGGAGAATTTTTTTTTCCCTATCTATCCTTATGCTTCCTATTGTATGTCACTGACACTATTACCGGAAGTGGCATGCATTGGTTGTTGTGTAGGGAGATCACTTGGTCATACAACTGGCTGTAGTTCACCAGAAAGTTTATGCTTCCTCTTAGGTTCTCTGATTTCAATCATGTATAAAGATATCTTTCCCTTTAGACACCCCACCCCCCACCATTTCCTGGGATGAGCGAGCTAACTAGTAGCACAAAGCTCTTCTATTGACCAGGCAGCTGTTGAATTCATTTTTGTAATAGGCAGGACTACACCTTATTGCATCATGCATTTTACTGGTGGTTGTGAGGCCCTTAGTGTGTTCACTCTTCTGGTGTATTATTTTGTTAACAGAAGCCAGCTCCAGTGGCATAGAGAGACAAAGCCCTGAATATAGCCCAGGCATGCAGAGTCTGATATTTATTTTTTTTACCCCACTGTGTGCAGATTGATATGCCTTCCCATTCATTCCACTGTGGTGGTGGTGAGTACCTAGAACCTTGGAGGTGAGAACTTTCAGTTATTCAGGCAACCATCAGGTTTGTCTATCTTTGCCAGGGTCTCCACTACAAGGGCATTCAAATGGCCTTGCCACCCCTGTCAGTGGGACAGGCTGTCTGCATCGTTATGGGGACTTGCAGTGCCTTCTGCCAGGCAGCCTATGTTCCTTTGCTCTCAGTACTGCGTGCTACCACTAGACAGTGGTTTGTTGGGCTGAAAGTCTTCCTGTCGATGTGCTTCCACAATGCCACCACTTCTCTAAGGGGAGTAAGCAGTATGCATCCTGGGTTTACCTTTACAAGGTCGACGTGCACATCTGCGACGGTCAGGTTTGCAAAAGTTTGGAATAGCGACTATGAATTGCCAAACTCACAGATGGGTGAATGCCAGTGTGCATTCGCTCATGTGACTTCAGCATTCTGAGTGGAGATCGCACTACAGTGGGGATCAGAACATGTACCACCTTCTCTCACTGTAGTGCGATCTTTGAGTTAGTATATCAAATTAGCAGGGGATGGAGGGGCCCCCCTGCATAATGGTGTTTGGAGACCTCTGAAAATGATGGGTGTTTCAAAGAAATTTGACTTGCTTGGAATGTCATATTCCGTTGTTTACCACTTCCGGTGTTTTCAGGATTCGAAAGTGCAGTTTCTGACCTTTAGAGCCGGATGTATGATGAGTCACACGTGTGTGTTGGGACCATGTCTGTTTGCCTGGGCTGTAGTCAGGCGGCTGTCCTTGTTTGCCATCACAGCTGACTTACGCCAAGACAAAGACAGTGTGATTGTTACAACTTGACCATTGTTTGTCATTAGTATGAACGTATTCGAGGGCATGTTTGCTTTCAAATGAAACAGTAGAGAGGATGTAAAGTAAGTAAAACCCCGGCCATTTATTTATTTATTTTATTTAACATGTGTTTACTGGAGAAGTGTGTCTAGGTTAGTAGCCCATTTTCAGCTGAGGCCCTAAAAGTTTGCAGTTCATTATGTGCTTTTCTGTTTTCCTCATCAGTTTTACTAATCTGCCTTTTTTAGTTTTTAGCTTAGTCAGGTGGTTCTGCAAAGCTAAAAACGGTGTTCTGTTGAAAGTGATGTCACTTCGTAGAGTTGCTGAAGTGCATTTACATTTTGTTGCTTCTTTTCAAGAGGCCAGACTTCGAAAGTATTTGTTTTGAAATGATATTGTGTTGCAAACTTTTTTGTTAATTTGATAAAATAAATTTTTTAACAATGACTCATTTTAAAGGACTGGACTGAGCACAACTATACATAATTTCGGGTATTTTCTTTCTTATGAGGTGATCCTTGTATTTACATAAATAAAATATATGTAAGATCTTTATTTGTGTGGCTTTCCTGTGCAAGTTGACCTTCTCAGCATGTGCCATCTTAACATTGCTTGACATTTAATTTTCATTTAGAATTTGCCTCACTGTCCAGTACCTAGTATTACTGATATTTTAGATGCTTGACCTGTGAGACAAATGCAGAACAAGGTTTTCACTGCTCTTTGTTCTTTCCTTCCCTTTTGGGATGCAAATGTGTGCTTCTGGTGGGTGTCTTCAGATCTTTACTGGATTAGTCATCATACAAACTACTGGCACATTTCCTGGATCGGCAAATCAATTTGTGTGCTTCATCTGTCACACCTTGATGGGTAGTTTGGTATTAATGGCAGGAATGTTTGTTGTTTTAGCTAACCATATGGAGAAGAGATTCTGCAGAATTCTTATTCTGCCACTTTTTGTAAATTACACAATAATGGTTGAATAATTCTATTTTGGAGATAGTAACACAAATCTAAGGACTAACTGAAGAAAAAATATTCTGACCGTGTCCTGCAATTTTTTTTCAGGGAAGGCAGTAATAAGTATCATTCCCATTTTAAGTGATTTAGAAGGAAAAAATGTGGGTGCCCGATTATACCGAATAGAATCTCTTTTAGTTCCTCTGGGTTCCTTTTGCATTTTCAGTTTTAAACACCGTTTTACTACCCATCTACTGACAAGAATACATTATGGCTTTTATGAACTTGTGATATTTCTGCCCACAGATTGTGGTAGTTGATTAAACTGTACAGTTATCTGGGACTGCCATTTAGCATTTCTGTGTACTCTTGGTAAGATTTATACTTACCTGTAGGATTCCACTTTCATTGTCCTTCCACTAATTTTGTGGGTCAGCCCACTCTCAAAATTTAATCTCTTGTGACTTTCAACTTTCCTGCTCCACCTGGAGCTAGCCTTGTCCCTTGAGGCTTTGTGCCATGTAAAACTCGACTCTGTTTCCACGGTCTTCCCTTTCTGGATCCACTCTGCTTGGATGCTAGGTCTAGGTCTTGGCAGCTGCTGTTATTGCAACTGTTCAAAATAAAACGAGATAGTATCAACATTTTTCAACGTTATGTCTCAACTGTTATGCTTTTTGTTCAGATGTTGCTGATTTAGTTGCGGAAACCCTATCACATCTATAACTTTGCTGATATGACTAATTTGCATTTTGTACTTAAATCTGAGTGTCTCCTTTCGGGAGCGAGTGCTGTTTTTGAGCTATATATGACATATGCTTGGATGTAGTTACTCTTTGGCTGCTAAACCTGTTTGAGCGATAACTCTCGGCACTATACCTGTCAGTAAATTGTGTGCAGTATTTGCATATCCTCCCTGTGGTTGAGTGAACGTTAAAGACATGCATTTAGGTTTGTGCATGTGTGGATGTTCCTTCTTTGAAGGTTGGGCGCCAGGCTGGCAGCTCAACAATGTAAAAATCCACTGCCAATCATTAGTGGACCGGTGATCCGCTGTGGCGACCCCTAACTGGGAAAATCCAAAAGACTTTTGTATTTGCAATAATGTTCTCACTCTGTTCAGCACTATTATAGATTTTGTTTGCCTTATTGGTTATTTTGCTGATTGTATTATTGGCTAATCTAGGAATTCATGCATTTTCCAAGGTTATAGGTGGCGTAATCACTGAAAGGAATAAACTTATTGCATTTTTTCTTGTGTGTGTATGCTGATGAATATCCTAAGTAGGGACTACTTGTTTGAGATACTGTAATCTGACAATTTAACTGCATAATTCCTCAACTGTGTTCTGTAGCCTCTTCCACTAACCACTCTACAATATTTGGACTGCCGCCTTCTGTCCTTCTACATGCATTTTCCCCTGGACTAACCCCTCTTACAGCCCCTATTCTTCCCTACTTTCTCCCTATCAATTTAATGGTTATCCTGTTTTATCTCCGTGCATTTCTTACGGAATCCCTGTTTCCTTTTTCCTGACAGAGCACCAGGACAAGCTACAAGCTACCTGTAAAAGAACTGAATACTTCTCCACTCACAATGTGGTGTGTCCCCCTCCCTCCACTTTACCATCCTGGTCTACTGCTGTTGAGAAAAGGTGTTTTTCCCCATTGCTGTTAATACAAGAGCAACTCTACATATACCTGCAGTACTGCGGAGTTACAAGTAGAGCTTTTTCTGTGCTATTATCCACTTGACTGGTTATTTGTAAAAACAAATTATTTAAATACAATAACTAAGAAATTATTTAAATACACTAAGGAATTAAGTAACTGCTACATTCCACGCTAGCATTTCCTATTGTACAGGCTTGTGTTCAGTGTGCATGCAGTTAGAGGAACCCCCCTCCATAGTATAAAATGCCCAATAATACCAAATAGAATTCCTTTTAGTTCCTCTGGGTGCTTTTTGCATTTTCAGTTTTAAACATGGTTTTACTAATCTACTGACAGGAACACGCTACTGCTTTTATGAAGTTGTGATATTTATGCCCACATAATTTGGTAATTAAACTATTCATTCTGTCTTATCTAGGACTGTCATTTAGCATTTCATTGTACTCTTGGTAAGATTTATACTTACCTGCAGGATTCCACTGATGCATTTCTTTCATTATGGTTTCACCACTTTCGTGGGTCAGCCCGCTCAGTTCCCCTACCGTACCCCCAATTTCCATTCACCCCCTCTACTCCCACACTTATACCTACATTAGCTCTACCTTGTTTTTAAATGTCCAGTCAAACCTCCCACCCAGTTCACCCTTCCCACCTGTCAGAACCAAACCTTTGCTTACAAGAATACAACCAACAGACACATACTAAACTCATCTGATCAGCTACTTTCTACACCCTTTAAACACTGCACTTTCCCTCTCTTCTCTCCAACAATTCCTCTCAACCAAATGCTATCGCCTAAAATGCCTTTACTATCCTGTCTAACATCTGTTAATACTCCTCACACATGCAACATCACTATTGCCCATAACTCCAGTAACTTATTCATCCTCAAATACCTTGACTGCCAGCTACAATTTGCACTTTAGCAGCTTTGCTAACATCTCCCCACACATTTCTGTGTAACCCACCCTATTACTCCACTCCTAAACACTGAACTTAGTAAACCTTACTTTATACCTCTTGCATCTACCTCCACAAAAAACTCAGCACGGTATTTTCCTATTTAATCTCTAGATTGCTACAGTGTTGAGAAAGCGATCCTAATCCATTTCGTAATACTAACCAAGACACTAGAACAAGTCCTAAAAATCTAATTTTTATGACCTTTAACCTTAGAAGCATACGTAATAAAATATCCCCTTGCATGCTTGGGCAGATCAGCAAACCAGACATCCTAACCAAAACCTGGCTAAAGTCTAACATAAAAGATTCCAGAAGTGTTAACTCCCAACTACAGCATAGCTAGATCAGACGGAAAATGTAAAGGTGGTGGCATAGCCCTACTCTACCCTGACACCACTAATATTATGCCATTTTCTGACAACACCCTACTTTTTCTAATGCTGAAATGCTTGTATCCTTCCTGAATCTCAATAGTACCAAACATATCTATCATTATTTCTATATTCCCCCTGGACAAAATATTCCTGTTCTAGAAGGCGTACTATCCTGGACTACCCAATCAATCAAGCATGAGGCTGTTAATCTTGGGTGAAGTCAACATAGATTGACAATCTCTATCCTTGCAATTACCAACAAATAGCATAGACCTGTACGTTTTTTTTTTCCACTCAGCTGCCCTACTATGTGCAATAATGACTATGCTCAGTCCACCTTAGACTGGATTTTGGTGTCGCATCCTACAAACTTTACCTCTACTGGTGCAATTCCAAACTTCCTAAGTGACCACCTTTCCACTTTTGTCATTAGAGCCAATGCTCACTTGCCAAAAACACACACACTAAAATCTGTTCACAACCAAACTAATTTTACTAAAGACAAATTCAGTGAACTACTTTACAAAATAAGTTGGTCACTTAAAACATCTTCCTTTAGATGAAGCTATGCACTAGTTCAACACTAGCTTTCTAAAAATACTTGACACTTTGGCACCGGTACATACAAAAAGAGTTAAAGAATTCTGCTCCTTGGCTAACCAAAGCATGTGAAAATCTAATGAAAAAAAGGGATAAAATGTGGGGTCTCTGGAAGCAAAGTAAAAAAAATAAGCAGATCAAATACTTTTTCAAACTGTTTAATCAAATAATAAAAAAAAGTTGTCCAAGATAAATAATTATACTGTGCTCACCGACAACAGGGGCACAGAACTAACCCAAACAATTCTGGTCTTCAATCTCAACCCTACGTAACCTTGGTTCAAAAAACAATTGCTGCATTTCACTTAATGTTCCTCCTTGTGAAATAGCTGAAGACTTTAATATTCACTTCATACAATCCATAGCTGACCTGATCTCTAATACCCCCAACTCCTGCCCCTCCTCTTCCTCCTCAACTACACTGTTAGTTCTGACCTTCTCCACCTTAACAGACTGAAACATTTTTCTGACAACTCAACGAGTAACCTAATCCTGGTCACTTGAGGTGCATTGATTTAGGCTACCTCCTAAGATAATAAGGACCATTTTCCAGTCTAATGGTCCTCATCTACAGGTGTTTTTACTAAAATGTTGTCAGCTACTCTGTTTTATAATCCATAGTGTTTTTAAATATAGGCATTTGTTTGTTTGGTATCCAGTGAAGGAGACAGAAATGTCTGGCCTGCATAACCTGACCAGTTTGCCAATTTGTTTAAAAGGGAAGAGCTAGGATTTTTTTTTTTTTTTACTTCAGCAGTATGTCAAAATTTATGTAATTGCTATGGGGGATTCCTTTCTTTGGGGGCCTGGTTTTGCAACTGTCTTTTTAAACAATGATATTCATTTTCAACATTATCCGTTCTTTCAAGAAATAAGTTCATAACTGTTTTTGGGAACTTTAACCTTTCTCTAAGCCCTGCAGTAAATGACACTACGCAATTTTTAAGGGACCAGGACCTAATCAATTCATTATGGACCCTACAAATCCTAACCCGGTCTTCTGTCAACACTCTTTTTTTTCTACCTGCTAATAACCAACCATTCCAGTAACATTTCCAGCATATTGACCCCCCCCCTTTCAGTGACCCCTTCATCATGATCCTAAAATGTCTCAAAATGTTCTCCAGGACTTACAAGATGGCTGCACACTCAGCAGCAGGTCGATTAGAGCTCCTTCTGTGTGAATCCTCTGTTTTGCCAGGAAGAGTTATCAGTTTATGTAAAATTCTGATACTATCAAGAAAATATACTGCCTGGATGCCAACAAAGAAGAAATTTATCAGAAGTAAGAGAAAAATCAAACAGAAAAGATGACAGTGCTATGGCTGGAAGAATCTTGTAGCTGTTCAGCCAAAAGCAGTTTGAATTTCATCTTTAGTATAGAAGATGGCTTTCAATAATCCATGCACTGAGGTGTTTCAGTACTCCAGTGCCTACTTATTGTAAAGTCAAATGACAAAAGTCTGGAAAAAAACAGAAGTTCTAAGTAGGTATTTAGATTATCCGATAAGCAGGAATCAAAGGTTGAAATGAAGGAATATCAGTTAAACGTGAGGCTTCTCAAGAAGATCTTTTATGAAATAAAGCATGCAGACAGACTGCATTAGTTTTGAGAAAGTACAGATGAGCTGTTGGACTGAAGTTTCATAGTAGGATGTGTTAACGTAGAGGGTGCATTGTGTGTATGCTCTTTACTTGGTTATGAGAAAGATCCAAATAAGTTCATTAGTAAAAATGCAGCCATCACCAAAACACGTCTAGGTGCCAAACCACAACCACTGCCGAAAAATGCAGTCCTACTAGCAGGAAGAGCTGCTTCTGACAAAGCAGCAAGGAAAAGTATTAAAAATTGGGGACCTCTATATTTGTGGAAAATGATTTGCTGTATGCTAGGCAGAAGAGAAACAGGTTTACTCTGGCAGTCAGATAATGCCAAGAGGCAGTTTTGAAATTCAAGTTGCTATATCCAGCTGTCCTCTGAAATGGTTTTCCTGGAGGATCAAAAGCTTTTTTGATACAGGACAGGCAAAAGAAGTAAACTTTAGCCAGCAAGCTTAAGGGTACACTGCTTTTCAGTCTTCTGGCAGTAACAAAGCTTATAGTGAGAGCTGGCCAAATAATTTTTCCATTGTTTTAAAGGCAAATGTTTGAGCAAAAGAAATGAGCCCAGAGGCTGACTAAGATTCGGGAATAACTTGGTCTTGATCCAGAGACTAGTATTGGGGGCTTTGAGATGACCAAGAAGACGACCAGCAACAGTGGGACATTAATGAATAAAGCATCCATCCATCCTATTAGCTGTAGTTGAGGCACATGAACTGCAGTTCTTTAAGAAATGGCTTTAAAAGACTGGAAATCTGCAGAAACTGTTAAAACTGGTCTGAGAATTCTAGTGTTTAGAAGGACTCTGAAGAGGCTGAGGAAGCAACTAAGTAACATGGATTTTATTGTAGTTGTATAACACTTATATTGTGTAAATTGCATGCAATATTGTAAATCATTTCTGTATAGTGTCCAGTCAGAGTTATTTTAAATATGAGGTAGGTGAGTTTTAAGAGCATCTGTTGTATACATTGTGTTAAACTACTTTCCTTAACTGAAATGTATCCAGGGTTTACACTGTAACAAGATGATAAAGGCAGGAAGGAAGCAAAGTAATGTTAATATAATGTTTTGATCGTGGGCTGATGTGGGATATGTAAGTGAACTGATTATATGTAAAATTTAAAAGATGATGTCAGGTTTTTACATACATGCCTAGACTAATGTTCTCAGTTTAAGCCATAAATATTTTAATTGTAAATGCTTGAAAAACAAGTGAAGATTTTGAAAACCTTGAAAAAGTTTTAAGTTCTTTCTTGCAGTTGCAAAGTCTTTAGCTCCTACAGAACAAACAAATGCAAACAAGTCATCTTGAAAAATCTGGCCTGGGTATTCTGAGGGAAATCTGCAAGGGTACTTGTTTGCATTGACAAGCAGTTCCATGAGGACAGATGAAGTTTTAAACTGTTGGAAGCATATAGTTAAGTAGTTGCCTAAACAGCCTGTTTTATACCAGTGCACAATTTGTTTTTTAAAGGTAGCAGTGCACTTTTTAAGACTAAAAGTTAAATTTACCGAACTCATGCACATTTTTTTTTTTTATTTGGGAGAGGAATAAAGAGAAGATAAGAACGGATAGCAGATTGCATGAGTGGAAACTGAAGCTGTAACATGCACTTTAGCTTGGTTATTCCTAAGTTTAGAAAAGGTAAGGCTTGTGGATGCAGTTAGTGATTTGGTGAAACTGTTACTATGCGGATGGTTAAAGTAATTTAATATACTTTTGTGTGTTTAAGAAAGAGTTTGGGTTGAACATGTATTTAGATTTTTATTTATTCAGTATTTTTATTTAAGCATAAAGTCTGGGGGAAATCTGACATGATTGGTTCAGACAGAGATTAGAGGAAGCAATCATGCATAAGATCATCTTACCATTGTTGTGCACATGTAAGCTGCAAGTTGGAAATGCATTCCAAAGACTTGTCGCACATAAGTGGGAGTAAGAGCTTTTTTATCAAAATTTCTGCTTTGTCGGTAATAAATTAGAATGTGAATGACCTTGCACATTTAGACAAATTGTGAGAATGTTGAATTATATTAAGTGTGGGGTACAAATAGCAGTGTTACAGGTGAGGGGTACAAATAGTGTTAAAGGTGATGTGTTTGTATAAAAATGAGCTTGTGAATTTGACAAAAGATTTCAGGATGGGCATTTAGCAGATTATCTGGGACAAAGGAAATTGGCCATAATACTACAGACTGTGAGTGATGCACCATTAATAATAGAAGAGGAAACTGGGAGCCATTATTGAATCCCCAAATGATGTGGCTACTCTACAAAAGGGCCTTACAGAGACAGATGCTTGGTGCCAAAGCCATGGGCTCAAGCACAATGCCAAGAATTGTATAGTCATCCCCTTTGGGAAAAAGCATGTATCCGTGAATTACCATATAGGTGGCAGTACACTAAACACCGAAAGTGTGATAAGAGACTTAGGGACACAGGTGGACAGTGGTCTCACCTTCGGTAACCACATTGCCACAACAGTCAGGAAATCCTTCTATGTGGCACACCTCATCAGTAAGGGCTTTTCTTCCAGAAAAAAGGAGGTCATTGTCCCACTGTACTCATCCCTCATTAGACCCATTATAGAAAACAACGCCCCATTTGGTATGTACTTCTCAAGACATCTGCAACAACTGGAAAGGCCGCAGAAATACCTCACTAAAAGAATCACAGGCGTAAAGCAGATGCCCTACACTGACTGCCTTAAACTCCAGCTATACTCTGTTGCATATGGTCTACTCGGAGGCGATCTCTGCTTAACATACAAGGCCATGTCAGACCCAGAGCTGTTGGACATGCTACACTTAAAGAAATCCCAATCCCTCAGAGCCACACACTCCAGGGATCTAAACCTTGTCATCACAATAAACAAAACATGCTGGAGGGATAGGTTCCTGACCCAGAGACTCCCCAAACTCTGGAATAGATTGCCCATACATGTCAAGCAGAGTGCCTCTTTGGTCCTCTTTGGTCCTCTTCAAAAGGAACCTTGACGATTAGATGGGAGAAAGGAAATTCACTCCGGGGATCACGTCAGTCACCCTGCTAGATGGGGGTCCAGGGAAGCAAATAGTGTGGGAAGAAATAGCCAGGAAATTGTTATGGCTAGGCTTCTATAGGCCCTAGGGCTGATAGCCTAGTACCATCCTATGAACCTATAAGGAAAGGAGGGCAATAATGGTAGAGTTGTGTTTAGTAAGAGGTTATTGGCAGGGGATGAAAAGTACTATGATATGTATTTTATATTCTACGTACAATTGCTATTATGGAGCTTGACCATTCTGGGAGACATAATACACTTTCCATAGTAAGTATAATTTATGGGTGGGGAAATGAAATCAGACTTGCAGTAGTGATGATGTATTGGGGGCCCTAGAAGAGAATATATAACAAAAGAGGGTAGATTTCTGAAGAATATGAGAATATTTGGCAAATATTTGATAACAGGAGCTTGGACAGAATTAACATATTCCCCAAGGTAAACTGAGCTAGGCTGGATAGAAATTGTTTCAAAAGATTGTGTGTATTTACCTGAAAGCTGTGAGACCAGCTGAATAACTATATCAGATTAACCCCAATAGAGAGCAAGATAATTATGCAGGGTGATCCAAAAAAAAAGTTGAAACTTTACTACTTACCTGAGAAAAAGAGAGGAATTTAAGGAATAAATAGTGGATATAATTCAGTGGTTATTAGGGAGGATATAAATTACTTAAGAAGGGATGGAAAGTTTCCAGGAAGAGATTGTTTTCCTGTGGAAATTTAGTAAGGAAAGATCTGGAAAGTTTTGTTTAACAATATTTTAAAGGGGGTGATAAAGTATCCACAACCCAGATAGCAATGAAGTGTAAAGAATTCTCATCTCATCTTCTCTGTTGATTTTTTAAAACTGTATAGCTCATCAGATGAAGAACTGAAAGCACAACTGCAAATAATCAAAACTTTCAAATGATATACGAATGTCATTTGATCTTGATAAATGTGCAAAAGCAGCCTTTAAAGCAGGACCGCTGCAGCACAAAGAAAACATCAGTTTGGGACAAGAATGTGATATAAAAACCTGAGCAAGAAGGGAGTGTGTAAATATTTGGGAACTGAAAGATCAATAGTAAAACATGAACAAATGTGAATAAAACTCAGTAAGGTATATTTTATAAGACTGAAATGAATCGTATAACTGTGTTCTCATCTAGGAACAAAATTCAGGCTGTAAACCAATTTGCTCTTCCTGTCCTCGCTTACAGTTTTGGAGTGATTGACTGGCCCCAAAAGGTGTTGGATAGGCAGGAAAACAAAAAAGAATGCTTCATGCTTATGAAGTGATTTATAAAAATCAGTGCATACCATGTTTATATATTCTCTGTTCCAAAGGAGGTATGGGCCTCCTTAAAACTGATTACATGTATAGATCTGCAATTGTGGGACTGCATTCATATCTGCTGACCTCACAAGACCCAAACATAGTGAAAGTTTTGAAACACGAGGAAAGTAAATCTAAGGTGATTTCCCCTTCTTAGTCTAGCAGATGCATATCAGCATCAAGCAGGAATGGAAGTAAAACCAGTAGAAGGATAAGTCAGGCAGCAACTGAATGTGCCAAAAAACAAAAGAAAGAATATAAGGTGAAGGATTAGATGAGAAGGCAAGAAATGTGGAAAATGCATAAATGTATTTGCAAGTATAGAAAACCCCTGGAACAACCTTATGTTGATCAGGATTGAACACAGGAATGGTTAAGGAGAGGTAAATTCTAACCAAAAGATGAAAGGTTAATATTGGTGGTCCAAGACAGTGGACTACGTACACAGTTTAAGTCCATTGAACATGTGGGAGAAATGGGCAAATGTAGGTGTTGTAAAACAGAATCGGATTAAGTTGCACACCTCGTTGCTGGTTGTGACATTCTAATGTCAGAAGGACTGTATACTGAAAGGCATACAATGTGGCAAGACTGTTGCACTGGGGATTGTGCAGACATTATAATAATGAAGTAGCGGAAAACCAGTGGAAACAGGAACTGCAAAGCATCATAGAAAATAATGAAGTTTACATCACATGAGCTCACCCATTACCAACAATTCAAAAGATAGATGAGAGAAAAACAGATATAGTGGTCCATAAAAAGAAAACAAAAATAGCATTGATCATTGAAATCACTACACCCCGTGAGTACAGTGTCTTGTGCACAGAGAGCCACAAAGTCGTATCAGGAGTTGCAGGCAGAAACAAGAGCAGTGTGGAAGAAAGCTATCCAGACATTTCCAATAGCAGTAGGAGCAATGGGACTTACAACTGCAGATTTTTTTTTTTGTATTTAGAAATGTTACAGATACATGTAACTCTGTAAGAATTGCAAGAGGGGTCATTACTGGGCACATTGCGAGTAATGCAAAGAGGACTTCTGGCTGACATCAAAGACTGAAACAATACTAATTTCATGAACTTTAATCGTACTGTGACTTGGGAATAGGGTCCATTCCTGTTATGGTATTAGAAACCCAAAAGATTTGGAGAAATTAAAAAAGAATAGAAAGTAGCAGGGAGTATTGTAAGCGCTAAGCCAGAGTGGGACTTGAGAAAGGAGATTTTACGAATAGATCTGTGTGAAAGTGTATGGAAAGTAGGATAGAAGGGGGTTAAATTTACTAAAGGAAACTAGCAATGGAGCTAAAGTACTGGGAGCAAATAACTTGAGCGAAAGGTGATAGATTAGGGATGAAGCTAAGGAGAAGTTTGGACTGCAGATTCATGACTTCCTCCTTTCCAGGGATTGATGAGACTGCATCCAAAGAGAATGGGATAGGGGAGTGCTAAGTCAAAGACCAGCTGTGGTAGAGTGTTTAGCTGAGATTAGAAGAAAAGCTGTTGATAAAAAGTGTTAGTAGTGCATATGAATTATTTTATAATAGCTGTAAGAATAAGACAGTGGAGGTTAAACAAAAGTGGGAGGAAAAGAATGGAAAGGTAATTTACAGAGGGGCAATGGGAAAACTGTCTAATGCTTCCATGTGTGCAGCAAAGTCCAGAAGGTTTATGATATTGGCATCAGAGTGTTTTTGTATATACTTTTATACCCCAAGTGTAGATTTCAGGAGATTTTTGTTTCTCACATAGATATCTAATGCTGCAGGTATGTTGGGGAAGAGGGCGATTATTGGGAACATGTTTTTTGAGATGTAATGACTTTGCAGACATTAAGTCCCCCTCCTGAGTATTTAGACAAAAATTTTTTTGGGAACAAATTGTTATAACTAAGAACATTTATTCTTTTGAGATGGAATATAGACTCTGTATTGCTCAGAAATGGTAAAGCCATACTCATTTTAATGTCATTGGCTGCCAAAAACAATTAATAGAAAATGAAATTCAAAATGTATGCTCAACATTAAGGGAATTCTGATAATTGTAGAAGAGACCAAAGAACTGGAGGTGACATCCTTGGAAAATGGAGCAAATTTCATAAAAACAAATTAAATGTTTAGGAACAGTACATGCAGAATAATCTGAAAGATAAGTGAGGTTTAAATGAAGATGTGAATTAAGCAACTTACTAATTTTGGAATGAAAAATTTTTAAAAAGATAATGTGTATGTATATGCCGCATAACAGTGACAATGGAAACGTATTTTCTTTTCTGTTAATGTATGTGTACACATCTTGCAGCTTAAAATTGTGATTTAATAAAGATGTTTAAAATGTATATATTCCCCCACTTGTCACATTTCAAAATGAAGAATGCATCTAAACTGAAATCTCATGTCTCCATAACAGACTTGAGTACATTTCTGTCTTCCTGAAACCCAAACTTTAGCAGTGAAAACTTCACCTACTATCTTAATCTACAA
Organism: Protopterus annectens; assembly: GCF_019279795.1. Taxonomy (NCBI): domain Eukaryota; kingdom Metazoa; phylum Chordata; order Ceratodontiformes; family Protopteridae; genus Protopterus; species Protopterus annectens. The sequence continues at coordinate 321,370,681 of NC_056750.1, read as the reverse complement.
AAGAAATATTTCACAAAAGTTTTCAAAAAGATATGAATGACTTACTAAAGAACTTCTTAAACTATATGAAGCTGCCTAGCAGAATTGGAAACAATACCAATCACCTGTCCATCGAAAATTCACATCCATCTATAACATTGGTTTGTTACACCATCAAACTGCACAAAGCCAACCCACTAATAATTGTACAGTTTGCCTTGCTACACTCTTCCCAAACATTTTTTTTCAAGATCAATCTAATTACAGGGCGCAGTATCCCTAACAGTAATACTTCCCAAGATGCCATTTGCTGTGTTCACAGATAATTCTCACCCTCTGACTTCCTTGATGAATTCAGTGTCCTTCCTGCATTACCATCCAGTAACAACCCAGCCTGCCTCCCATCCTTTCCATCACCCTCCCACCTTTTGCTGGTCCTTAACTTAGCACTCCCCTATCCCTTTCTCTTTGGATACAGTCTTATTAGTCCCTGGAAAGGAGGTGGTCACGAATCTGCAGTCCAGACTTCTCCTCAGCCTCATCCTTAATCTGTTCGCTCAAGTTATTTGCTCCCAGTATTTTAGCACAACTTACAACCAAAGACGTTAAACAACTAATTACAGGGCACACTGTTCCTAACCATAAGACCTAACCCTCATTGAGCAAGGGGTTACAATGTAGTAAATTGTTATTGACAAGGCATTGATGTTTGAGATGCAATTGCTTTGATGCTCCTTTGAATGTTATGAAAACTTTTAAAACAAATCCCTTTTGATGGGTCTGCAGGATCAGATAATTCTTGAGCAGCGGGGTTCCTCTGCCATTGTAAAGAATTCATAATTATTCACCTTTGACATTTACAGCCTCTGTGTCACTGACATCATGCCTTCAGTTTGGAATTCAGTCCCAGGTAGACCACATCCCAAAATCCTAGGCCCACCAGTGACTCTCTCCAGTTTCTGTCCTACCTGCAGTCTGCAAAATATGAGATATAAAAGCTAAGTTAGAGAGTAACAACTAAAGTAAAACAAGGGCATACAACAATAACCATCTCCTTTCCAAAAGCAACATGGACTTTGGTCTTGCAGAAAGAATGACTTCTGCGTATGTCCTTACTGATGACATATTGATGAATATTGACAGAGACAACCTTACAGGGGCTCTGTTCATTGACCTAATTCTTGCCTTTGATTTAGTTGACAGTCCCTCCAACTTCTCTCACTTGTGGAATATAGGTGTCAACCCAGTAGTTTCTACTTTGTTTTATAGACTTTGGTACTAAAAGATCTTTCAGTGTTGAAATTAAGTCTATTTCAGTAAGAGCAACTGTTCAAACCAGTGTCCCACAAGGCTCAAGTCTTGCACCACTTTTTTTCTGTTTTATAAATAAACTGGATCATCTTCATTTCACTCTAATCTTATATGATGCTGATATGGCATCTACAGGTCCATTTAAAATCAATTATTGCAAGTCTTAGTTATGATAAACTCCTACTTAACCTTAAATGGGATATTTGGAATCCACAAAAACTCTGGATCTGTCCCTCAACATTGACCAGCAAATATAAAAACAATCTCCCAGTTGAGACCACTTCTTTCAAATGTCTGTATCTGACTTGATCAAAACCTAAATTTTCAACTTCACGTTGAAAATGTCTTCTGTTCTGGACTTTACTTGCTTTACATTGTAGCAAGGACTGCCACTGGCAAAAGTAGTCTTCTTGGCCAGTTAGAATGTGGCCTGCATCTGTGAACACTACACCCCTACAGTCAATTGAAAAGAAAATACCTGCTGTTTCCTAATCAGTTTTCCTTGGTGTGGACAGTACTGCATTACAATCAAAAAGATCAGTTGGCTGCCTGTTAAATGAAGAGCTGAACTCTTGTTAGGATCCCTCCTATTCAGCCTGTTAAACCGGGATACTGTTACCCCTTTCAGTCAAGTTAATTTGCTACATCGTATGAAACAGTCTTGGAAATTCCTCAGTCAGTGCCCAAACAATGTAAATACCTAGAGCTAAATTTTTCTGCACCAGCCACAACTTCTTTCTCCCCAGCTCCAGTGTATGTCAAGCTCTCCCCTCCAGCTTAAATGACATTTCATCCTATGCAAAATACAGACCCCATTTCAAAGCCTGCTTTATTAATCAGAGTCTGTGCATGTCTTAGTGCAGGTTATGTTATATAACCGTTTCAATACTGTGTGCAAACAGTCTTCTTTAATACTTCTCTCTCTAAACACTCCATTGTAGACATTAAGTAAATATGTTTGTAGTTCCCTACCTTTCTTAATTTGTCACATTACCTGCTCTTAACACCCGACACATCTGCTATTTTGTAATTTGTTCAGTCTAATTTGATTGCATATATATCTGTATGGGTTTTTTCAGGCAACTGAGTTCTCAAACTCTAACTTCATATGGTTGAGACTGAGTTTGTGAAATCTCGGAGCATTTGTATGGAAATTGTTGCATAGTGGGGATATGGGGAATTTCCTGTTTTCCCCACTGTAGTACAATCTCAGAATTGGTATATATAATTTGCAGGGGTTGCCCCCCTGCAAAAATGTAGATTTTTGTTTTGTTTGGGATTTCAGACCATATGAAGTTAGTTTTTCAAAAACTCAATATTCTGACACAAACTTGTGTGTATTTTTTTCTTTTGCATATGTAATTGTTTATTTAACATTTGTTACCGGAAAGTCGGACTTGAAACATTTTGCTGTTTATAAGACTGCACCTTGGACTGGGCCTAAAATTGGACAACTTTGTTTACCGGGGAAGGACACTAACCAACATAAAATAAATGCTCAGTCTTATGCTGTAGTGTCTATGTTTTGTACAGAGCCAGCTGTGAGTCACAAGGATGAATATCTAGGGCCAGATTTCAAAAGCCTTGCTGTGTAAGTGGCTTACTTCAGAGTAAGCCAATTTATAAAGCAGGCATATACTAGAGTAAGACAGTATCACTGAGAACAAGTCTTTTAGAACCGGACTGTGGTGTCTCGCCTTTGTTCCATTAGAATAGTCTTTCAAACTGTTTGTCTTTTTGGCTTTTCCCGGTTAGGGGTCGCCACAGCGGAACTCCGGTCCACTAATGATGGGCAGTAGATTTTTATGGTGCAGAGTTGCCAGCCCGACGCCCTACCTTCAGCGAAGGCACGCCCATTCATGCATGTCTTTTGGAGGCCACTCGACCGTGGGGAGGACATGCAGACTCCACACAGAGAAGGCACTCCAGCCGAGAAACGAACAGGAGAACCTCTTGCTGTGAGGCAACAATGCTACTGCTGTACCACCGCGGCTAGAATAGTCTTCCAGACTAATATGTGCTTATTGACTGTTTTGAAATTACAAGCTTTACATGTTACACAAATATTTATCAGAGGAAGTTAAGAAATGTCCTTTCAGGAAATCATGAATAACAAAATACTTTCAGTAATATACTTGTGAAATATGATAAACGATGGCTATATTTAAAAGCTTATTGACCATAACTTTGGGAGTAAAAATGTGTAAACACCATGTTATGCCTTTTCTGTTCTTTTATGATGAATCCAGGTATATTATTTCTCAGAAAATATATTTTCCTGAAGCTGGAATCTAATCTCATTTAAAAAAAAAAAAAAAAAAAAAACCCTTTCATGATTGTCCAATCATACAATGGCAATAAATAAAATTACAGATTATGGTAGTACAGCTTTGCTAGAAGTTAAGTGCTATTATTTTGCCCATGTTTGGGAGGGTGTTTTTGTCAAAAGGTTGCAGCCTGGATGACCAGTCTTAAGGTTAAGCTGGAGTTACTCAAACTCAGCTGTGCTGTGTCACATTAAATAGTAAGTTAATGTTTTTCTCAACTTTTTGCATAATTCCATTGTATGATATTTCCCACACCATTGCATGCGACACTACATATGTAGTACATCACCAGACACCAGTAGTGTGACTGCATTAATTCTCATGCAAGTATACTTTAAAAAAAATATATATTGACATCAACTGGTAGACTCTGGAAAACTTCTGTCAAAAGACCAAATTCAAAGGAAATTAAATATGGAAAATAGTTCATGGCTTACATATACAAGAACTGAGACAATATATATTAAACAAGAAACAATGCAACCATCAATAAGACAGAATGTTCCTAATTTCATAGAACATATAATATTATTAATAAAAACCCATTAATGGAAAGGGTACTTATCCTCTATTTATAAAACAAATAAAAAAATAAAAACCTATAATAATGACAAAATATGGAACTATTATAGATCAGTTAATGGGCAAGAAACAAATGATAGAGATAAAAAATTAATTCTTCTCTCTCCAAAGCAGACATCACTTTCATTACACTGGAAACTCTTTGCATGGCAATTCATATATGGATCTTATGTAACCCCTCATAAAATGGAACTTGTTTAAAAAAAATATTGGCTGTTGGAGATGTGATTTAACAGTAAAAGCTGACTGGCAACGTATGTTCTATGAATGCCATTTGATTAAACCATACTGGGATAAAATAAATTATTTTCTGCAAATGGTATTCAATGACAAATTCCAGATTTCTAAATCTTATTTTGTTTAACGTACCAGTAGTTCACTGATTACTGTTCAGTGGATACCCAAAAGGACTCGCCAAGAACTGTAAGCCTTCCTTTGCTCTGCTGTAATAATTTAGTTTAGATCAGGGACAGAGTTATTTAGTTAGGAAATTATAACTAATCCGTTAGATCAACTAGAGTTTTTCTGAATGTTGGATTTCTACCCAACAATATTGATTTCATGTTCCTGGTGATTGGTTTGTTTATTGGGAATTACTGTTTTATACTTTTAATTTAATCATTTTGCTCATCATTAAATATTTTTATTAACTTACATTATGGGGGCGGCCACGGTGGTGCAGCGGTTAGTGTTGCTGCCTCACAGCAAGAGGTTTTCTGGTTCGATTCTCGGTTGGGGTGCCTTCTGTGTGGAGTCTGCATGTCCTCCCTGTGGTTGCGTGGGTTTCCTCCGGGTGCTCCGGTTTCCTCCCACATCCCAAAGACATGCTGTAGGTGGATTGGACACTCTAAATTGGCCCTAGGTGTGAGTGTGTGCATGTGTGTGCCTTCTGTGGAAGGCTGGGCGCCGGTCTGGCAGCTCGACACTGTAAAACTCCGCTGCCAATCATGAGCGAACAGGTGATCTGCTGTGGCGACCCCTAACCGGGAAAAGCCGTAAGAAGTAGTAGTACCTGAACCTGACTGTGTACCAAGAACAAAATATGTAATCTTGTGGACTCTCCTAGCGATTGCAAGAAAGAATATTACATCAGAGTGGAAATCCAAAGCTTCTCCAGCTTTTAAGCAATACAGGAATATGGTGTCAGCAGTATCGCAATTGGAAATGAACACTATTAAAGGAAGAACTGAAAGAACTACATCATTATATATAGCACGGCAAAAAGTAACTGAAATATTGGAGAGTAATGACTATAGCAAATTATAATTGGAAAACAATTGTATAGAAAGTCGATTAAAACAGTCACTAAGGCCATTGACGAGGGGAAGGTGGTCCACACAGCCTACCTGGACCTCGCAAAAGCCTTCGATACAATACCCCACTCGGGCATTATAGATAAGCTCACCAGCTTAAATATAAACCCCTATGTGACTAGATGGGTTGCAAACTGGCTCAAGGACAGAACCCACATGGTTAGAATTGCTGGAGCCATGTCAGACTCCAAACCAGTTACAAGTGGCATCCCACAAGGCTCAGTCCTGGGACCTCTCATGTTCGGTATATATTTCTCGGAGGTACAGACCAACACAGAAGGACTGTGGCTGACCAAGTTTGCAGATGACTGCAAACTGGGCGCCATAATCGACACTCCAGCCGACACAAGCATCCTCCAAAAGGGCCTCATAGAAACAGACAACTGGTGCCAGAGCCATGGCCTCAAGCTAAACGCCAAAAAGTGTATAGTCATCCCCTTTGGCAAAAACAAAGTGCCCATAAATTACCACATAGGTGGTAATCCATTAAGTACAGAAGAAGTAATTAGGGACCTGGGGACCCAAGTTGATAGCAATCTCTCATTTGACAACCACATGGCCAAAGTGGTTAGAAAAACATTTTATGTAGCCCACCTAATCATGAAGGGATTCACATCTAGATCAGGGGAGGTCATCGTGCCTCTTTACTCATCCCTCATCAGGCCCATAATTGAGTACAATGCCCCTTTTGGGATGTACCTTACCAGACACCTGCAGCAACTGGAAAGACCCCAAAAGTACCTCACCAAGAGGATCAAAGGGCTCAAACAGATGCCATATGCTGCCCGGTTAAAGAAACTCCAGCTTTACTCAGTGGCATACTGCCTGCTCAGAGGCGATCTGTGCCTGACTTATAAAGCCATGTCCAACCCGGAATTAACGGACATGCTGCACCTCAGAAAATCCAAATCCCATCGAGCTACGCGCTCGAGAGACTTGAACCTCAGCACTGAAATAAATAGGACATGCTGGAGGGACAGATTCATAACCCAGAGGCTCCCTTCACTCTGGAATAAAATCCCAGTCCAGGTTAGGCAGAGTCCCTCATTGACTCTCTTCAAGAGGAATCTTGATGAGTGGATGGGAGATCGTAGGTTTACCCCGGGTATCACTTCTGTGTCACTGTTAGACAGAGGCACAGTATACTAACCTCGAAAAAGGGCATAGCAAAATTATTTTAAAATGAGTGGCGAAAGCCAAACACACTCTGGCTAGGCTTATAAATGCCCTAGGGCAGATAGCCTAGTATGAACCTATGAACCTATGATTATATGTCAGTAATATACACCCTTGGAAATACTTTATTTTGGTTTTAATGTTGATATCTGTTTACTGCTTTTAGCTAACCTGTTTAAATAATTTGTAAATACTTCACTGTCATAAATAACCTGTGTACATGTTTTTCTTTTTGAAAATGAATAAAAATATTTTCAAAAAAAAAAAAAAAACTTTATGCCGGTACTCAGTTATGCAAATATGTCGAAGCAGTTTACAGTGTTCGTAGACAATTACAGCTAAGCTGCGCTTCAGAGAGGCTGTTTATGCCAATGCGCAGCAACCTAAAATGTGCTTATGCAAATTTTACAAATTAAATGTAAATGATGAGTGATATAAATTTTCATATGCTAATGAAGTATGTTTTATACCAGGGGTGTCCAGTCTGTTGGCTTGCCGGGGCAGCATTGAGTGACAGAAATTGTCTTGGGGCTGCATATAAAGTATATCATATAGTTAACTGTTTCGCTGTCACGGGCGACTAAAGTCTACCTTCTGGCTGTACTGTAGGTGCATTCGAACAATGGATAAATGTAATGAATGCCTAATATTTGCCTTAAAATTATAATTCTCATTCTAATTCTTAATCTAAAAGTTAACTCACATCTTAGTTTATATATATATATATATATAATTTTTTTTTTTTTTTTTTTTGACAAACCGGTATGGAACCCTTCCATTTGTATAAGATCATACTCTTGATTTTGCTGGTTTTTTAAAGATGTCCATCTCTTCTGTCATGTCCTTAATGTCCCTATGTCATCCAAGATGCTGGCTGATGTATTCTTCTGTTTCCAATTCCATTGCAGTAGGTATGTCGTCACTACTGGGATATCGCAGCTCTGCTTTTCGTCACTCTGTAACATTGATAAAATGGCGAATATGTTGCACTGCTGTTTGGTGAGGCTGGTCTGAAGATGAAAGAAGGTTGATCAGTGGTGATGCACAGCTTGCAGGAGTGATAAGACCTACACTACAATTCTTTGTCCTTCAGTACTCAAAACAAACAATTTCACTTTGTGGATGGTTCCCACAGTTTTCTATTTGCTATCTTAAACGGTATTATCAAATTGAGCACTCCTTTTGAAATGCACATTACGTAATATCTTTGGAATCTGTCTCTGAAATTATGCAAGTCAAGACTACATCTGGTGGGGGCGTGGCCAAGATGAGCACTGAGTAACAACAGAATTTAACAGCTCCACTAAGACGACTTCTTTCCTTTGGAGTTTCTGTCTTCAGACTTTAATTTTGGACTTTTTTTTTCATCCTACCATATTGAAAACAACTTCTACTGCAACAATATCAACAAAAATCTCAGAAATGGGCAGATTGTCCAGTCAAAATAATACTTGGAAATATTCTCCTCATCTGGGAAAGACATCTTGAGCTTCTCTAAGGCTAGTAGTCAAAATTCTAGTCTTAAAAAAGAACTCCAAACTTTACTAACAAACTTACAGGACTTAACTATTAAAATTGACAAAATAGACACTAAAAATGATAACTTTAAAGAAATAAGCTCCAAACAAATGGATTTACTTCATGAATACTTATTTCAGCAAAAATCTCAAATCACTGGCATAGAGGAGGCACTAAATGACATGGACAGCAGAATAAAAGAAAATGAGAACAGTATGGAATTTCTACTTAAACAAAATATGCATCAAAACAAATTAGATCTGGAAAATAGATCAATCCGTAATAATATAAGTATCTTTGGTCTACCTGAGAACATCGAGGAAAACAACATGACTAGTTTCCTAACATCTTGGCTGTCAAACTCTTGACCTTCCAGAGGTACTGTCATTTTGTATTGAAAGAGCCCACCGGTCATTATCTACAGCAGGAATCAACAAGAAAGATCTGTCATTGTTAGATTTTTGTCCTGGTTTTAAAATCTGCATGGACAAAGTCACCTATAAAAGTTAATGAATTAATAATCTGCTTTGATAATGACTATTCTTCCACAGTTATAGCTAAAAGGAAAGTATTTCTACCCCTGATTTTAAAAAAAACTAAAGGCTCAATTGAAAACTCGCCTACTTCCAGCAAAGCTGAAAATTTTTCTTCCAGAAGGTCCCAATATATTTGAAGATCCGGACTCTGCTTTACATTTTGTTAAATACAAAATCCTGGAGAAAATAAAATGACTACATATGGCACTGTCAAATAATCCACAGCAAAAGTCTCTGCTTTTCATCACTCTGTAGCATTGATAAAGTGCCGAATACTTTGCAGATGAAGCTGTTGCCATGTGTTGCTGTCACACTGCTGTTTGGCGAGATTGGTCTGAAGATGAAAGAAGGTTTATCAGTGGTGATGCACAGCTTGCAGGAGTGATTAGACCTACAACTCTTTATCCTTCAGTAGTCAAAATGACCATTTTCACTTTGTGGATGGTTCCCACATTTTTCTGTTTGCCATCTTAAATGGTATTCTCAAATTGAGCACTCCTTTTGAAATGCACAATAATATCTTTGGAATCTGTCCCTGAAATTATTCAAGACATGACTACATCTGGCACTGTCAAGTAATCCACAGCAAAAGTCTCTGCTTTTCGTCACTCTGTAGCATCCATAAAGTATCTAATACTCTGCGGATGAAGCTGTTGCACTGCTATTTGGTGAGGCTGGTCTGAAGATGAAAGAAGGTTTATCAGTGGTGATGCACAGCTTGCAGGAATGATAAGACCTACAATTCTTTGTCCTTCAGTACTCAAAACAAACAATTTCACTTTGTGGATGGTTTCCACAGTTTTCTGTTTGCCATCTTATACGGTATTATCAAACTGAGCACTTCTTTTGAAATGCACCTATAAACATCTTTGGAATCCATCTCTGAAATTATGCAAGTCATGACTACATGTGGTGCTGTCAAGTAATCCACAGCAAAAGTCTCTGCTTTTTGTCACTCTGTAGCATTGATAAAGTGCTGAATACTCTGCGGATGAAGCTGTTGCCACATTTGGAAGGGGTCTTCCAGTACATGTCCTTCAAGGATGCATCTGCAGTCATCACATATGGGTTGTCCTGCCTCAAGCAGCCCTTCGGTCGGCCGGATTCCAAAGTCTGGGTCTGGCCTCGGCTGATGTCGCACTTTCCCCGACGTCAGAGCGTCTGGGGTATAAAAGCATCAGCCGACGCCATCTTCCTCAGTCTTTCTTGCCGCATGGTGCCCGAAGCAGAAGCAGTTCGCAAGTGCTGGTCAGTCAGCTCCTGTGATTCAGATACCGAAGACTTTGAAAAAGCTAAGTACCCCATTGGGGACTCTTTCTTGCCTCAGCCGATGTCAGATAAAGTTAATAATTGTTTAACCTGTGGGAAACAAATACCTCATAAGGATTTCCACTCTTACTGCCTCCCCTGCCTAGGCCCAGACCACGACGTCTCGGCCTGTTCAGCCTGTGCTTCCTTCAACCGACGAACTCTTAGACGTCGGTCGGAGTTTGCAGAGGAGTTTTTTGGGGCTAGTTTTGCTTATAAAATGCCGTCGGAGACTCCGACTTCGCATTTAGTCAAAAAAACGGAAGGACAAAGACCAACACACGCGGGCCGCAGTTTCGGCTGAAACTTCGGTCAGGCCTACCGCGAGTGTCTCGGTCTTGGCTGAAACAGAGTCCTTGGCTCTTCCTACTACCAAAACCACGCAACTGACTACCTCGGCCCTGGAAGCCCCGGCCGAGTCGGTCATTGAATTACCTTCTGAAATGGGTGTCCAGGAATTTTCCGACACCATTGCTGTAGATAAGTCTACTCCTGCACGTGGTGCAGCCAGACCCCCTGCTTCCATGTCCATTAAGGCTTTCTCTAGGGCTAAGGCTGCTAAACTTTCTAAGGATTTGCCTCCCAAAGTTTCCTCTCAGAGACCTTCTTCTAGCTCTCAGATTCTTACCCTAGCAGAGGATCTGATTTCATTAATTAGAGGCTCCCAACCACATCCGGGCAGGGGCTCTCAGCCACCTCCGGGCAAAAGGCCCAGGGTTGAGCCCTATGATCCACAGTCTTCAGATGAGTCCACGGATGGTTCTGGTCTGTCAGACCACCAGGAGGAGGCTTATTCGGCCTACGAGGATTCTGATGCTGAAGAATCTATTCCCTCGGCCTCCCCTCCTGAAGAGTTTTCATTTGGAGAAACATTACACACTATGAGAGAACATTTTCAATGGCAGGGTCAGGAATTCTCTGATTCCAGAAAGAGATTAAGGACCTATTTACATTTACCTCAGCACAGGCCCTTAGCTATACCTCCTGTTTTGAATGTAATTGATGATGTCTATTCAGATGCTTGTACTGCCCCTGATTCTCTCCCTCCGGCTCCTGCCAAACCTGATAGGTACTACAGGGTCCCGGATTCACATTTTCACCTGTACAAGGCCCACTCTGCTGATCCAGAAACTATTTCCCAGGGCCCTAAAGGGGTTGCAGCTGCCACTGCAAAAAATCCTGTACCCTCTGAAAGGGAGTCCAGAGCATTAGAGAGATTGGGTAAGAAAGTGTATACTTCTGCAACTCTTTCCATGAGGGCATTAAACTGTCAATTCCATATCATACAGTATCAAGAGTATTTACTAGAAGAATTGCATAAGAAACTGTCCTCTTCTGAACCCCTTGATCGTAAATCCCTTCAGGATCTGGTGCATAACTCCCAGCAGGTTGGTAACCATTTCTTGCAGTGTGGTTATGATGCATTGGAAGCTTCATGTAGATCTGCTATGACAGGTGCAGATATACGTAGGCATGCCTGGCTGAAGGAACAATCTCTGCCAGACCATGTTAAAGCTAAGCTTTTGGATGCTCCTATGGAAAAGCAAAAATTATTTGGTTCCACGGCTCAAGAGGTTTTAAAGAAATTTGAAGAAAAGGCAAAATCAGTGCAAACAGTTAAAGACTTTCTGCAAGTCCAACCACCAAGATTCAGCAGAAATTGGCCTACTAAGAATTGGTCCTTTCCGGCCTCAGACAGATCTCAGAGGCAGAAATAGACATGCCAGAGGTAGAGGGCAAGCTAGAGGCTCCTACAGAGGCCGTCAGTGGCAGCCTCCCAACCAGAGAGGTGGTGCAGGAACAACAACTGCTACACCAGGACAGACTCAATGAATTTATTTTGACTCTACCGACCAGGGCTCAATTAGGAGCACCTTTGGGCGGAAAGCTTTCTTTATTCTCAGAAAATTGGCACAGCAGTGTCCATGTGTCCCTTGTAATGCTGTGCCAATTTTTTGAGAATAAAGAAAGCTTTCCGCCCAAAGGTGCTTCTAATTGAGCCCTGGTCGGTGGAGTCAAAATAAAGTCATTGAGTCTGTCCTGGTGTAGCAGACAAAGGATACAGGTTCCATTTCCACTCATTGCCAAAAAGAAAAGGCATGCCAAACCTGCCACCAAATCAGAGGGCAGAGGCTTTGAAACAAATTACCAACTTAATGCAAATGAAAGCCATAGAAAAGGTACCTCTTTCAGAACAAGGCCAGGGATTTTACTCAAGATTATTTCTTGTTCCAAGAAAAGAAAATCAATGGAGGCCTATTCTCGACTTGTCCGCACTGAACACGTACCTCATTGTGCCAAAATTCAAAATGCTGACCCTACAGCAACTCCTTCCCATGCTGGGCAAGGGGTCTTGGCTGGTGACTCTAGACCTCAAGGAGGCATACCTGCATGTCCCTATTCGACAAAGCTGCAGAAGACACCTCAGATTTCTTGCAGAGTCAGAGCATTGTCAATTCTCAGCATTGCCTTTTGGCTTATCTACTGCACCCAGAGTATTCACGAAATGCCTGGCATCAGTAATTGCACATTGCAGACTTCAGGGGATTCAAATCTACCCTTATCTGGACGACTGCCTAATACAAGCGGACAGCAAGGAAACTTTGTTAAAGGACTTGGACTATGCCATCCACCTGTTACAGACCTTGGGATATACAGTCAACATCCACAAATCAAGACTGGTTCCATCCCAAAGAATAACTTTTCTGGGTGCAGATCTAGACACAACCACCCAGATGGCTTTTCTCACAGAAGAAAAACAAGAACAACTACCAGTTTACTTTCAGAATCTCACAAGACAAACTCAGATGACTGCAAGGAAAATCCTGCAGGCCCTGGGTTACATGGCATCTTGCATTCTTCTGATTCCACAAGCAAGGCTTCATATGAGGAAATTACAATGGTACCTAAGAAGTTTATGGACTCAGCACAGTCACAGCTTAGAAGCTCTGATCCCACTCATTCCTTGCCTTCAAAAGGAATTCCTGTGGTGGGCTCAAGCCTGCCGGTCGAACAGCGGGCTGCCCTTCAGCAAGCCAAGAGCCAACCAAACCATCACCACGGACGCTTCAGACCAAGGTTGGGGAGCGCACATGGAGGACAGATGTATACAAGGACTATGGACACAAAGAGAGCTGCACATGCACATAAACCAAAAGGAATTGCTGGCAGTGATGCACGCAATCGAGGCCTTCAAACCTTTCCTTCAGCAAGGCCACCTGCTCATAAGGACAGACAACACCACAGTTATGTGGTACATAAACAAGCAAGGAGGCACCCATTCCTACCCTCTTTGCAGACTGACAATGAACTTATGGGAACTGGCATTGAAATTCAACATACAGCTACAGTCCCAATTCGTGCCAGGGAAAGACAATACACTGGCAGACAGCTTAAGCAGAACTACCATGGATGCACACTAATGGATGCTGCACCCAGACATCTTCTTACAAATCACACAATCATGGGGAAGGCCGGAAATAGATCTGTTCGATTCCCCCCTAAATCATCAACTGAAGAAATTCTGCTCAAGGACATACCACCCACAAGCATGGAAGGTGGACGCTCTCTCTTTCAGCTGGAAAGCTCTAACAGTGTATGCTTTCCCACCTCTTCCACTAATGACCAAGGCCCTACTGAAGATCAGGACAGAGCAGCCCAGAGTAACCTTGATAGCCCCAAACTGGCCAATACAGCACTGGTACCCACTGCTAAAGAGCTTGTCACAGACGAAACCATGGCCTCTCCCCCTATGGCCACTCCTACTGACACAGCACAATTTCAGGACTCTACACTCCAACCTGAAAACCTTGCAGCTAACTGCCTGGAGAATACCATGACTACTCCTCAGGGTAACCTATCCCAGAGAGTGAAGGATATTATTATGGAAGCTCGCCGACCTTCCACAAGGAAGGCATATACAGCAAAATGGAAAAGATTTCACACCTGGAACACAGCAAAGGGCCTAGATGTGACTGTGATGAATATGGCATACATACTGGAATATTTGGCAGAATTGTCCCACAGTGGCCTGTCTTACTCTTCCATCAAGATACATGCCTCAGCAATCTCAGCAGAATACAATCTAAATCCACCTGTCTTCTCAAACCCTCTACTAAGACAGTTTCTAAGGGGAATCAAAAACATTAATCCTCCAAGGAAACCACCTCTACCTACTTGGGACCTGAATTTCGTGTTGGAAAAACTAACGCTACCTCCCTTTGAACCAGCAGCATCGGCAGATGTACAGTTTTTGTCTTGGAAAACTGCCTTCCTTCTGGCCATAACCTCAGCAAGAAGAGTATCTGAGCTACAAGCTTTAATGGAGGTGCAGCCATTCCTTATCTTTCATCAGGATAGAGTTTCTTTGAGGACCAATCCTACTTTCATGCCAAAGGTGGTATCCAGGATATCTTTGAACCAAGCTATTCATTTGCCTACATTCTTCCCACAGCCTCAAAATAAAGGGGAGTGACTTCTGCACACCCTGGACATACACAGACAACTACGCTACTACTTGGACAGAACTAAAAGTTACAGAATAACTGACCAGTTGTTTGTAGCATATGCTGATGGGGTACAAGGAAAAGCAATTTCCAAACAGACAATTTCGAAATGGATAGGAAATTGCATTCATTTTTGTTACTCCTTTCATGGAAAGACTGTGCCAGCTAACATTAGACCTCATTCCATGAGAGCCACAGCCACCACCACAGCCTTCCTTGGAGGGGTGGCTACCAAAGACATTTTAGAAGCTGCTACATGGAGCTCCGTGCATACATTTGCCAAGCATTACAGTTTGCCTTTATACTCCAGATCCAGAGCAGGTTTTGCCATGGCAGTCCTGCAGGGTATCTTAACTACACCATCCTTCACTTAGTACCTCCACCCCCAGTTTGGCTATGGTATTCTACCCATATGTGATGACTGCAGATGCATCCTTGAAGGACATAGTACAGTTTTGTACCTACCATAAATGTAGATGTCCGATAGGTATGCATCTGCAGTCAGGTTTACCCTCCCTCCTACCCCTCTGTGGTATTCCTAGGGTGCTTTTCCCTCTTTTAGCTAGCTGGGGGAATCTATTATGGTGTATTTGTTTGTATATACATGTATATATATATATAATTTTGCAAATGTTTGGAATTTTATTGCATTTATCCAAATTTAGCCTTCCTAGAGGGCACCTGGGGCAAGAAAAACTGAGGAAGATGGCGTTGGCTGATGCTTTTATACCCCAGACGCTCTGACGTCGGGGAAAGTGCGACATCAGCCGAGGCCAGACCCAGACTTTGGAATCCGGCCAACCGAAGGGCTGCCTGAGGCAGGACAACACATATGTGATGACTGCAGATGCATACCTATCGGACATCTACATTTATGGTAGGTACAAAACTGTACTTTTTCACAAATTTCAACAAATAACTAATTTTATTAATAGTGGCAATGTTTATTTAAAAAAACAGTTCACAAAGGTTTAGCCAGGCACAGACCTTTACAGAATTCAAACCTATTGGTCCCTAGTTCTTGTTATACTTTAAAGTGTCCGTATCAGTAGGTTCTAGCTTTCAAATCAAGATTGTTCTTTTGTGTAATAAACATTATGAGCATAACCTTTTTAATGTAAACACTGAGCCTGTCTTTTTTTGATACCAGTGCGTCTATATTTGTTTTGATAGAGGTAGTAGTAATCTGAAGAGTATTTTCAAGATGCTCATCTGAAATTTTAGTTCTGATTTTACTTTTTGTATACTTCATACGATAAAAAAATTGCTCACAAACGTATGTACTCCCCAATGGAGATGTCATGAACAGGGCATGTTCGTGAAGTGACGGATATTTTTCTTTAGGCAGGTACAACTTGTAAAAGTCCAATGAAGACACCTGCAGAAATTTTTCTTTAAGTTGTAAATCTGACTGCAACTCTACAAATTCCGGTTGCAGGCAACATGTTGATGTCAACTGAAACTGGAGTAGCAAATATACTGAAATGCTGTTGGTGTTTTGTGAAATCTTGAAATCTACTCTGTCCGTTGATAAACTATTAATTAATGCCGCATATTTTTCAGTATTTACGTGGCTTTGTTCAGACAGTGTTACAAAGTGAATGAAGTTATTGTTCTTAATCTGACAGTGCCATAATTTCACTTTCAATTCAAATGCCGTCACTGTTTGAAACATGTAACTTATTAGTAGATTTTCACCTTGGAGGCACAGGTTCAGGTCGTTTAAATGAGCAGTGATGTCTACTAAGAATGCTAAATCAGCATTTTCAAATTCAGGTACAGGCTTTCCTTTTGACTCCATTAAGCACTTTATTTCATTTCTCAAATCATAGAAACTTTTCAGCATTTTACCACGACTTAACCACCTTACTGCAGTAAAGTACACAATGTCTCCGTAGCTAGTTTCCAAGGTATTCAGAAACCCGTGAAACTGGTGGTAATTTAACCTTCTGTATCTTATAAAATTTACTGTTTTAATGACAGCATTCATAATATTTTCCATTTTTAAAGTCAGTGCACACACATTTTCCTGATGTATAATGTAGTGGTATTTCATGAAACCCACATTACTGATCTGTTTTGCATCTTCTTCCATTCGTGTTTTTAGTCCTTCCTTCTTTCCAACCATAGCTGGAGCACCATCAGTTACTATGCCAGACATGTTTTCCATGGTTAAGGAAAACCTTGCCAGTGTTACTTTTAGTGCTTTATACAGATCAACAGACTTCGTGGTATCTTTCACTGGAACCAGAGAGGCCAGTTATTCAGTAATACTGAAATTGTTGTCAACACCTCGAATAAATATGGCAAATTGTGCCATATCTGTAACATCAGTGCTGTCATCCAAAGCTATGGAGTAAAACTTGAAAGTTGAACACCGAGATTCCAAAGTATTTTCAATATATATTTGGCTATTTCTTCCATATGCGTAGGGATGGACTGGTGTGATAAACTTCTCAGAAAAATCTGAATTTCTTTCAGGGCAAATTGTCTGCTATACTTTCAAGACATTCTTTAATAAATTCACCATCAGCAAATGGCTTGGATTTTTTAGCAATTAAATTTGCTACGACCTAACTTGCCATGACTAAGGAATCAAGTTGAGTAGCTGATTTTCAAAACGGCTGTTGTTGGAATGTAAGATTTTTTTTTTTTTTTTTTTTTTAATCTAATATTTTTTGTCTACGGCACAGTCCTTGCAATTCACTTAATTTTGGGTGCATTTGAATATAATGCCTTTTCAAATTGTAGTCCTTAAAAATGGATACCACTTCTCTGCATAGTAAGCAAAGCACTTTATTATTAGATTCAACAAGGAAATAAGTTGTCAGTCCATTTCTCCTGAAACACTCTCCTTTCCTCCACTATTTTTCTTTTCATTGTACCAGTTTTATTTTGGCATGATGTAGAAGCCATACTGAAAATTTAAAAAAGAGCAACTAGTATTAACTACTTTATTCCTAGTTATATTTATTATTTTGAAAATGGCTAACAGTGTAGAGTAAAAAAAATAAGGAAATAAAAATTAAAACTAGCCATAGTTGTAGTATAAGTTAATGGTGTTGGAGGAAGCATTTTACATCCGCAACGTAACACAAAAATATCCAGGCAGGAGAGAGACAGGTGGAACCCCTGGGGTGAATTTACAGTTATCCATCCAGTTGTCCAGATTGCATTTGAGGAGGGCCATTGAGGTGCTTTGTTTCACTTGCAGTACTAATACCATTACTCTTCAAAACAGCCGTTACGTGTAAAGCACATCACATTTATTGTGACTGTTGGTCTGTACTTTGTACCACTAATACTGGGCCTTTTGAAAAGTTCTTCATGATGTTGTTGTTGTTGTGTCTTTCGGCTTTTCCCGGTTAGGGGTCGCCACAGCAGAACTTCGGTCCGCTAATTATTGGTAGTTGATTTTTATGTGCAGTTACCAGCCCTGATGCACAACCTTCAACGAAGGTATGCCCATTCATGCATGTCTCCACGCAGAAGACGCTCTAGCTGAGAATTGAACCGGACAGCGTCTTACTGTGAGGCGACAACGCTACCGCAGCACCACCACCACGGATTGTTGAAAAGTTCTTCATGTAATTTATGAAATTCAGATGGACTGTGATAGAGCTATGAACATGTATGGTTAGCGTGTAAGCAACAGTTTCTTACTGGTACAAGGATGGTAGCTTTCAATAACCTAATCACAGCCCTGCCATCAAGTTCAACACTGTTTACTTTGCATGCTACCCAAGGAAACTCATTCACTTGCAAAGAAAAAACTGGCACACACTACTACTGTCATTTTAGTTATTCACTACAGCACTACCACTTCTCACTGGGAAGACCACTCCAGCAGGCCAAGTACGTAAAATGTCAACATTAGCAGTCCTACAATACTATAATCCACAAAAATAAGCCAACAAATTTGCAATAAACTAAAGGATTCACATTACTGACTTAAAATAATTCTGAATAAGGTACAAGAGGGTCTAACCCAAACAAATGACTGGTGCCAGAAACATGGCCTCAAGCTAAATGCCAAAAAATTTATCTTCATCATCCCCTTTGGGGAGAGTAATGTCCTCACAAATGATCACATTAATAAAATGTTACAAGTATGCAATCAGTCATGAGGGACTTGAGCAAGACCACAGTCCGCTCAGATATGTAATCACAGAGACGCAGGAAAAACATGCAAACTGAGGCATTGGCTGGAGGTCAGGATCAAACATGGTACTCTATGCATGGGAGGTGAAGGCCATAACCATTATGCCAACTGGTCTGTATTTAAGAAAATAAACAACTTTATAAAACTGTATATAACTACAGCACCATAACAGTAGTTTAACATATGCTGACGTAAGGAAAAAAAAAACTTGCTAAAGTTCTTAGGCATCCTCCTAGATTACCTCAACCATGTTGTCAAAATACTGATATTACACCTTTAACTGCACCCACAGTTACTGCTGCTTCTCAGTCACCTGTACTGGAAGCCTATGTCCTTTAGGTCCCATAAGCCTGCAGCACATCCGTATGCCCCATCAAGACATGTAAGAATAAATTATGCTTCATTAATTTTTTTTCTCCAAGAAACATAACTGGAAAAAAACATTTAAAACAGAAAATATTTTTTTGTGGCGGGCAACCTCCTGTGCACCCTTATGTGGAGGATTTGCCCCCCCACACACACACAGTCCATGGATCTCTGCAGTGCCCCAAAGATGACTACCCACATAGTGGTAAATAATCTGAGGTGTTCCACCTTGGTAGTGATGTGGAGAGATGCATAACCTCTCCCCTCATGTGTTTGAAGAAATCAAGATCCTGACAGAGCAGCATTTTATATTCACCAGGAATGATGCTGGTACAGTGATAAAATAATTGTTTTCAGTATTTGGTTAGCACATTGGTGCCATTCAAATGGATCCAGTGTGTCTCTGTGGGTCAAAATGTTCAGCGGACTTTTGACAAGTATAACCTGCATGTCTAACTCCTCATTTTTCATACACTGGCTAAAAGTCTTGTTAACTCCATAGTGTCTGTTTCACCTGATAAACATCCCAACATAACAAATTCCAGTCCTGACTGCGTTTATTCTAGGTAGCATTGCTGCATGCCAGAAGCGTCAGTAGCAGAATGCCTAAACTTGAAGCCAGACTTGTTAAGCATGATGTTATCCAGTGATAACAGGTGCTCATGCTAAGCTCATCCATGCTGCACACTCCTGTTTCTATTTACTATGTTTGTTATTGTGCCTCTTCATAAAACTGATCAGACCAACATAGTTTACATACTTATTCTTAAACAAATTCTACATTTTAATAATTTCTAACAAGCATCCCACAAAATACAGCTAGGAACAGAAAACGTAGCCACTGAAATGGAAAATCATGAGAGCCTCCTAGGTATATAAAGTCACACACTAGCCTACAGCAGAATATCTATACATATTTGTAATCAATATCTCTAAACTCTTGTAGCATGCTTTACTATGGAATCCATCTCACCTGTGTATCCCCCACACTTTTATTTACCCAGAATGACATCTTTAAGTTGATAAACTTGATAGTTGTGATATCTGTCAAGTCAGGGAATTTATGAGCAAAAGCGATGCATTCAAATTGGAAAGAATCCATATACTTCTGGCAGTTCAAACTCACCCTTGCATTTCCCTGCAAAAAGCACCTGGAGACCCCCCCCCCACCCACCCACTTCCAGTAGCCAAGGTACCATAGTAACCAATATTACACAGGAAAATGTGTTGCAACTAACAACACACAATTCAGCAAGAGATGCATACATATTTCCATCACACAAAACTTCAATATAATCCTATAAACCAGTTCTTTACTCCTTCTCCACCCCCAAGCTGCAACCACAAGAGACTCATTAAAAAGCTCTCTATATTACCTTTAAAATTTAAATAATAATTGATCAAATTAACTGAAACAGGGCATCTGTATTTAACAATATACTAATCATATAAAAATTCACTGTCCTAATTAGAATTCTGAATTCAGTTACACCAGTTATTTCAAAATTGCTTCTGTAGGGTATAATAGTGTAACAGCTTACCAGATGTTTGAAGCTTCACTTTATCAGAATTAAAGTATTGAATTTGCTAACAATTTAGTAATTTTGTGAAGTATGTCTGCAAGAAAATAGCTAAAAAATCTCAGCACCACAAATGCATTACATGAACCATGTCCACAAAGCTTAGAAAATCATCATTTGTAGATCATGACTATAGGTTTATACTCAATACAAAAGACATTTGTGTCAGTCTTACCACTAAAACGATTTACCCACTTTTTTTCCACTCATACCTCTGTGTGTGTGTGTGTGTGTGTGTGTGTGTGTGTGTGGTGTATGGGCATTTGCAAGCAAGAGTCATAGAAATTTATGGGGTTGCTAACAGTGCTAAGAAATACTGTTAAACTTGGCAAATGCTCAGGCAGCTCTTAAAGATTAGGTTATCTGCATATTAATTGGTGGGTGGTAATCACCAGTTGGTGAAAAGCACCATATTGGAAGTACAAGGCTGAGGGGGGCTGCAGCCCAGGTGACAGCAAGAAACAAGGAGGACAAAAAAGTTAGAAAGCAAATAGCATAAGAACCTTTAAAAGACCAGAGATGTTGGGACCACGTGTAGATTATGGACAACAAGTTTGTCTCAGCTACTTTAGATTTCTAGTTTCTTTTTGTACTATGTAAGTTCTTGCACATTGTAGTCATCTGCTAAAATGTCTAGCTATGATGTATATTGCGAGTTGTTAAATATGCTTTTAGATATGTTGATTACTTGTTTCACTCTTTATGTCCATCTTGTTTGAAATCCTTGATTTTGCAATAAAAAAGAAAACTAATTGCTGTGCCATGGTTTACAAATTGACTAAACAGAGAAAGACAGAGGGCGTTTGTGTGTTTCCAAGAAGAGGAATACAAGGAATACACTGCAACAATCAAAACTATAATCAACATTTACTTCATCTTGTTTGGTGGTGTGAAAGTGATATGTTTAATAATGTTTTAGCAGCTAAAAATCAAGGATTTCAAACAGGTTAGCAGACAACTACAACGTGCAAGAATTTAAATAGTACAAAAAGAAACTAGAAATCTAAATGTGATATGAAGCAACACAGATGCTGGAATACTATCATTACTAATCATGTAGTGTTTAACAGTAAGATTCTTTGTAAACAATATAAGCCATTAGGTAACATAATAGAAACTTAAGCATCATTCTGGAGGTGTAGAGGGATAAAGCTCTTACTACGACCCCAGCTGACCCAAGTTTGATTAGATGCCCAGGTGACTGAGGGAGTGACAAGGAGGGATGGGTGTTACCATCTTGGGGTGTGTGAGTAGGCCTTCGGGCATCACCATTGTCTATCTCTACTGGAAACTAGGGAAGGCACATAAGTAGGCATACCTAGAAAAGGAAGGAAATGTTGGAGACATGGTTGAAGTGCTACAGATGTGGAGCAATATGGCACACATCTCCATTGCACACCTGGCCCTCAAGCAAGAACCATTAGGTCCAAAAGAGAGGGGGGAATAGTGAATAGGTCATAACAAAAAATCTCCCCTGGATGGATGCACATGTGGCGAGTCCTCAGATGCCTAAGGTCTGTGATCAGCCTCAGCACTATTGAAATATAGCCCACGGAGGCAAAAAGATGGCTGATAGACCTGGCATAGATGGGGTGCTGGGCCAGTACTAATGAAGAAAGGGAGGAAGAACAAAAAAAAAAAACTAATACAAACTTGAGCTCCTCCTTTCACAGTGGCTACAAAAGAATGCCAGTTGCACAGTAAGAAGGGGAATGTTTGCATAGGCTCATATTTAATAACAGCCTTGTGATGTGGTGGTCTTCAAAAAGGTTAAATGCTCCTGTTTCATGTACATATCATTTAGTTTCCACATGTCACATTTATTTTTGAAAATAAACTACTCTCTTTTTGCTACCATCTGTCATACATTCCTTGTTTATGCTAGCTGTGTGCTACATAGCAGTTTCTTTTTCCCCATCACTTATGTTGGTATTGAGCTTAAAACTGCCTACTTTCCATGAGCCTTAAACTGCATGCTCTGGGAAAATATATTTTTTTAACAGGACTAGGCTCATCTAAGTGGTCAAAAATTCTCTTTCCAGTATGGTTCACAAGTCTTTCATATGGATTGTTATTAATTTATTTATTTAGTTTTTTGCAATATTTGTCCTACTATTTTGGAATAAAAAAATAATTTCCCTCTTTCAAAGCCAAAGATGCAGCATCAGTTGAAAATGAAAATAAAACTTGTCATTGCATCAAATATGAATCTCATCTGCCCCATTTTTGTCATATATTAGACATTGACCCATTTATTTGTTCAAAGTTGCCACCATTAACTTAAAAAAAAAAAAAAAAAAAAAAAGGAATGAGAGGTCTGTGTGTGTCTATGTGGTGGGGGGGCTCAGCACAGAGCCCATTAGAAGACTATTAGTTACCATAGCAGAGTTGGACAGGAGGCCTCCTAGCCTTACTTGCATTATTTAGTCCTTTAGTTCACCCAAGGATTTACACTAAGTATTGTGCATACTTTGTCCATAATTTTCACAAGAAGGCAGTGGCAGCTATCTTGTCAGTTCCTCATCTAATATTACTGTTACTTCCCAAGATTAAGTTAGCATTATGCACCACTGACAAAGGTTGACTAGTTTTGATCAACTAGAAGGATGCCATGTGTCTTTCTGGGGTAATTCCGTCATGATCCTGCAGAGAGAGAGAGAATATGCCACATTAACTGGTCAGATGTAGCATTTACATTGATGAAATGCATACATTTCCAAACTTGCCCCTCCCCTGAACACCCATTCCAGTCGGTGTGATTGTCACGACCTGCTTGATGCAGGTGATCCTGCTGTCACTGACCTGACAGTGCTGTGTGACCATGATCTCAGTTGTGAGATGCTTCAAGGTCTAGAAGAACACAGACATGGCCTGTGTGAAATGTGTTGTGCTTTGTTCACTTTGATGATTAACATTACTGTGTGCCTCTTGCAAGCCTGCTTCCATCTTGATTCTGGTAAGTCACTAGTGTACAAATGGAAGCGGCTACTGATGCCTGCTGTGTCACCACACTACACATCAATGTGATCATGGCATTATCCGTATACTCTGCCATTTTGAAGTAGTGTTGGAAATAATTACACTTACCCTGGAGTTCTGACAGTTTCCAGCTGACTCTGACTGTTCTCTGGACCATAATAATGTCAGTGCACATTTTCTGTTCGACTGCCAGTGCTTTACATGTTTCCTGGGATAGCTCTAAGAAATTCCTCTGCCTGGCTCCCCTTTGTTAATGTCTGCCATCATCCTCAGTGTTCATCTGGGTTTGGAGGTATTGGTCTAGAGGCACAGTGGTGTTCCTCCTGTACAAGCATGAATGGCATGTTGGCATGTGCTTGACTTTGTGTTGCACTGTCACTTTCTGCATTGTTACTAATATGTTGTGGGGTGATAGATCCTGCCATTAAATTTGGGGACTGCCTGACACTCTCCTCAGGCTGCCTTATAAATAGAACTGTGCTGTCATCTTCATCAGCAGCAACACCCATTCAGCTGTTGATACCATCCACATTTATTAGTATAGTTGAACCGTTTGTTTCTGATGCTGACCCTGTAAAAGTTATTTGAAAACAATAATAATTCAGTAGTGTACAGTAAAGTATGCAAACAAGGGGTGAGTGGAACACAACCATACACACTGCCTTCATTTCCATTCTTTGCTGATGTATAAGGTTTAACTAAGTGTGGCTTGTTTAATTACATTGCTCCTTTTCAGCATTTAGTTCTGTCTCTATATAAATGTGTTCTACTGATTTAAACCAACCTTCATGAGCAGATGGGTGTTGCTGCTGCAGACATCGGTAAGATGGAGCAGTGTCCAAACCACCACTAATTATTCCTCTTCCACCATCGTGGTCATCCCCACAGGTGGATAGAAGGTATTCCTCATATGGGTTTAATTGAGTATGTTTCTGTGGCCCCCTCCCAGTAGTGGTGTGAGAAATTGAATTCTTCTGGCCTTGCTTCTACCATGTGCTACTATATCATTCAACCTTTTCTTGCACTGTGCCAATGCGCAATTTCTGCAGTAATTTCAGCAACTACTTGACTCCAAGGCCTTGTTCCTCTGTACTTGTCTGAACCCCCCTTTACCAAAAAGACGTTTCCCATATATTACCCATATGTTCTAAGTTCTGCCTTGAGTACACTATTTTTCTCATGGCTGAAGTTATCCTTTCTCTGTTTTGGTACCTTATTTGCCATCAGTACTACATGTGAAAAAAAATTCCACAATCAGAAACTATGACAATGTTTGAATGTAATCACTTTTTACAGTGCAAAACACTGACCAAGTCATCTTACCACCCACATTAAGTAAAAATGTTATTCAACACAAACCATAAAATTACATACAGAAACCTCAGTATGGCCACTTAAAATCACAGTATTTAACATACAATTCAGGTCATGAATGCAATCACATTTGTCACAAAAAGCATTCTTGCCTACCCTCTGTCATTGTCATGTACTGATAATATTGCCATTTTTATTCCTGTTATTCCAAAAATATCAAATTCATTGCACATGTCTGTTGATATCCTTAGCACTGCAGAACTTCTGTAGTAAATTACTGCATTTATACCTATGTATGCATAATCAGTAAATTATACCAGAGTAGTAGTAATTTTTTGTTATCAGTAAATATTTTCCTTTACTGCTGTCATGAAATCCAACTTCAAAATGACACAAATCTACCAGTCAATGCGATCATAGTGTGCACATCATACATGGAAGTTCATTACAAATTACCATTTGTTCAGGAACAAAATAACATTGTGTTTCATATTATACTCATAAATTATAATATTTTAAAAACGTTTCCTTAGTGTAAGTCTGCAGCATCCCAGTGCATTTGCCACCTGTTTCAGCTATTGGCAAGTTAATATGGCAATGCCCCAATTATTGGGGAAAATTCAGGCACCAGTCTAGGACACGTGCTGTATGTAAATTAGGCTAATTTACATTTGTCTGTATGAATCATGGTAGTACACAAACATGTCCTGAGATGTGTTGGTGAATTTCTGCTTTTTGCCAAACATGAATGCACTTCATACTGACATGGACGTACTGTGGGCAGTTATGCAGTCTGCAGCACTCTGCAGCTGTCCCAGGTTTGCCACAGGGACAAGTGGATGGTCCTAGACTAACCAAAATCGGAATGCAGTTAAAAACAAAATGGAGTAATCTGGTCATCTGTATGTCAAGTTTGCAGCGATCTGAAGTGTAATTCCTGCCCATCCAACATTGTGCTTCACTCCATAGTATCTCAAAGTCATAACTACCTAAAACGCAACACACACAGTGACATTTATTGCCCTCCCGCAAAAAAAAAAAAAAAAAAAAAAACTGTTGTACTACATGACGCATACAGTGCAATGAAAAAGTATTTGCCCCCTTCCTGATTTCTTATTTTTTTTTGCATGTTTCTCACACTTAAATGTTTCAGGTCATCAAACAAATTTAAATATTAGACAAAGATAACCCAAGTAAACACAAAATGCAGTTTTTAAGTGATTATTTTATTTAAGGGGGAAAAAACTATCCAAACCTGCATGGACCTATATGAAAAAGTAATCGCCCCTCTTGTTAAATCATGAAGTATCTGGTTAATCACAGTTTTGGGAAAGCTGAATTCAATTTCACTAGCCACACCCAGGCCTGATTATTGCCAGACCTGTTGAATCAAGAGATCACTTAAATAGAACCTGTCAGACAAAGTGAAGTAGGCCAAAAGATCTCAAAAAGGAAGACATTGTGCCGCGATCTAAAGAAATTCCCGAACAGATGAGAAACAAACTAATTGACATCTGTCAGTCTGGAAAAGATTACAAAGTTATTTCTAATGCTTTGGGATTCCAGTGAACCACGGTCAGAGCCATTATCCACAAATGGAGAAAACATGGAACAGTGGTGAACTTTCCCAGGAGTGGCCGGTCTACAAAAATTACTCTAAGAGCGCAGCGACAACTCATCCAAGTGGTCACAAAAGAACCCAGAACAGCATCTAAAGAACTGCAGGCCTCACCTGCCTCAGTTAAGGTCCGTGTTCATGACACAACCGTAAGAAAGAGACTGGGCAAAAATGGCATGCATGGCATAGTTCCAAGGCAAAAACCACTGCTGACCAAAAAGAACGTAAAGGCTCGTCTCACTTTTGCCAAAAAACATCTTGATGATCCCCAAGACTTTTGACAAAATACTCTGTGGACTGACTAAACAAAAGTTAAACTTTTGGGAGGTGTCCCCCATTGCACCTGGCGTAAAAGTAAAACAGCATTTCAGAAAAAGAACATTATGCCAGTACTCAAACATGGTGGTGGTGGTAGTGTGATGGTCTGGGGATGCTTTGCTGCTTCTGGACCTGGACACCTTGCTATGATTGATGGAGCCATGAATTCTGCTCTCTACCAAAAAATCCTGAAGGAGAATGTCTGGCCATCAGTTTGTGACCTCGAGCTGAAGTGCACTTGGTTCTGCAGCAGGACAGTGATCCAAAACACACCAGCAGGCCCTGCTCTGAATGACTTAAAAAAAAAAAAATAGTCAAACTCCGGACTTGAATCCAATTGAGATGCAGTGGCATGAACCTAAAAAGGCGGTTCATGCTCTGAAACCCTTCAATATGGCTGAATTAAAACAATTCTGCAAAGAGCGGGGTAAAATTCCTCAACAGCGATGTGAAAGTTATCGCAAATGCTTGATTGCAGATGTTCTTCATGTTTCACTGTTGCAGTCATCACATTTGGGTTATCCCTGCCAGGGTAGTCCTCGGCCGGCCCAAATACCAGAGGCTTAGTATTTCTGCTTTGGTTGCTGTCGCTTCAGGACTGACGTCAGGTCGTCAGCAGTATAAAGTAAGGTAGCCAACGCCATTACATCCATCTTTCTTGCCGCGGAGCCCAAAGCAGAAGCAGTTGTCATGAGTGCCGGTCTGCCACTACCTGAGTTTCATCTTCCGAATTGAAGCTGAACTCTTCTAAAGCTAAGTACTCTGTTGGGGATCCTTTTTTTTTTGCAGTAACCGATAGTACTCTGTTGGGGATCCTTTTTTCTTGCAGTAACCGATGTCAGAAAAAGTTAACAATTGTCTCGCCTGTGGAAAGCAAATACCACACAGAGACTTTCATTCTTACTGCGTCACTTGCTTAGGCCCAGGCCACGACGTCCCCCGCTGTCGCATTTGTGCTTTGTTCAACGCCAGAACTATGTCGTCTGGCCCTTATTGTAGCTAGATATTTTCGCTTACAGTCTTCGAATTCCAGTATGGCTTTGGGAAGCCATCCAACAGCATATCTTCTGAAAAAACGTAAGGATAAAGACAGAGAGACGCACTGGTCCAAACCTACTAACAACGCTTCCGTTAAGCTAGTAGTCAGTTCTCCAGTCCTCCGTGAGGTGCTTTCGCAGCCCCTGATGCCAGCTTGTGTGGATTCACAGGCTGCTACCAAGAGCCTTTTGAGTCCAGTATGCCGCAAAACTCTTCTTTGACTAAGGATCCTGTGGCTGTCTCTCCTTGGATGGGTCCGGAGCCGCTAAGCAGGCACCGGCTTCCGAGAAAGCACTTCACACTACCGATTCTCGACACAAACCAATGACTTCTTTCGCATCTACCGTTCTTTCGAAAACTACCAAGTTTCTAAGGCCGAGGGTACAAACCACACCCAAGAAACCGACGACCCAATCTCAGGCACCTGCTTCCTTGCCTCAGTCTCAAATGTTTAAAATGGCGGAAGACCTTATCATGCTATTCAGGGGAAGCCAAGTTACCTCTTCCAAAAGAAAGGGATCTGTCCCCAGTAGTTTTATCTGAACAGGAGTTTGATGTGTCTGAATATGAAGACATGCAACCCTTCTCTGCTCATGGGGATTCTGATGCAGAGGATTCGATTCCTTCAGCCTCTCCACCCGAGGACTTCTTTCCTTTGTGGAAACCCTTCATATACCTTAAGGGAGCATTTCCAATGGAGATGTCAGGACCACCCTCAGTCTAAAAAGAGACTCAAAGAATTCTTAGATCTTCCACAGCACAGACCCCTGGCCATTTCCCCTCAGTTCTGGACATTGTGGACTATGTTTTTCTGGAATCTAATTTGACTCTTGACACCCTCCCCTCTGCACCCAGAAAACCTGACCGGTATTAGAGTCCCTGACACACACAACTTCTTTTCAGAAATCCTACTGCTGACCCTGAGGTAATTTCTCAAGGGCCTAAAGGAATTAAAGCAACCTCTGCTAAGAATCCCACCCCCTCAGATAGGGATTCCCAAGCACTAGACAGATGGGGTAAAAAAGTATATACCTCTGCTACTCTTGCTATCAGAGCACTAAATTGCCAGTTCTGTATGTTAAAATGTCAGCAACATACCATGGAACTCTTCAAACAAAAAGTGACTTCCTTTCCTGCTTGTGCAGAATCTAGAGTTACAAGAGTTAATACATTCTCCAAGTCAAGTGAGTAAGCACACCTAACAGACGCCCTAGAAGCTTCTTGCAGGGCAGCAGTCACCGATTCTGTCCTTGGAAGGCATGCATGGCTTAAGGAACAGCCTTTGCCAGACCATGTTAAATCTAAATTATTGGATGCACCCTTGCACAAAGACAACTTATTTGGCACTAAGGCAGAGGAGGTTTTAAAAATGATGGAAGAAAAAGCTAAATCTGTGCAGACAGATTTCCTACAGGTCCAGTCACCCTGGTTCAACAGACATTGCCCCTCCAAGCACGGGTCCTTTCCTGCTCCCACCAGGTCAGCTCAGCTCAGACCCCGGGGAAGCAGACCACCCAGACAGCAGCCACAGGGAATGCTGTGATCAAAACAGTGGAATTCCTCCACTTCAAAACCAGGGAGTTCTAAGCCCACCCCCTCATGGTAAGAATTCACAATGACTCTCCTCCAACACCCCCTCCCTCTGTCCACCTTCACCTACCCCTAGGAGGTAAACTCTCCTCTCACGCAAGCACCTGGGCCACTATTAACAATGACCGCTGGGTCCTCAACATAGTGTCCCAGGGATACACATTTTCTTTCCACACATTTCAAACTCCAAAAGGGTTCCCAAATCTACCTCCAAACCAGTGGGCAGAGGCGAAAAAGCAAGTCCTTTCCCTGCTCTCTATGAGGGCAATAGCACATGTTCCTGCAGAACAGATAGGCTAAGGTTTCTACTGCAGACTTTTTCTGGTACACAGAAAAGAGGGCACCTGACACCCCATCCTCAATCTTTCCATTCTAAATACCTTCCTGGTGATACCAAAATTTAAAATGCTCACCGTCCAGCAACTGCTACCCATACTCTCCAAGAATGCTTGGCTAGCCACCCTAGACCTAAAAGAGGCCTACCTTCACATTCCTATCGGGGAGTCATGCTGGAAATATCTACGTTTCAGGGCTGGGTTTCTGCACTTTCAGTTCTCTGCACTTCCCTTTGGCTTATCTACTGCTCTGAGTTTTCACGAAGTGTATGGCTCCCGCCATTACCTTTTGCAGA
Source organism: Protopterus annectens (assembly GCF_019279795.1). Lineage (NCBI taxonomy): Eukaryota > Metazoa > Chordata > Ceratodontiformes > Protopteridae > Protopterus > Protopterus annectens. The sequence goes on along the minus strand of NC_056750.1, from coordinate 321,340,530 downwards.
CAAAGAAATATCCAAACATTCAGGAAAAGCTGCTCAAGCACCTGGCCTTTGTAAAGTCCCTACTGACCTCCCTAGGGTGCACTATCAACGGAAAGAAATCCAAACTAGTACCCATCCAAATGATTATATTCCTGGGAGCAAGCCTGGACACAGCATCTTAGAATGGCATTCCTTACACCAGAAAAGCAAACTTACTCGACAGTCTATTTCTCTCAACTAGCCACCAGATCCTAGTTATCTGCAAGGAAAATCCTGCAAGCTCTGGGGTTCATGGCATATTGCGTTCTACTCATTCCATATGCCAGACTGCATATGAGGAAACTTCAGTGGTACCTAAAAAGTCTTTGGTGTCAACACTCAAGACCTGGAAACTCTTATACCAATGATACCTTGCCTAAGGAAAGGTTTTCTTTGGTGGGCAGCAGCATGCTCCGACAACAAGGGACTACCTTTCTCTCCATCCCCTGCCGCCCAGTCCCTCACCTCAGATGTTATCAGACTATGCCTGGGGAGCACACCTGGATGGCAAGTGCATACAGGGCCAGTGGAGCCCACAGCAAATCAATCTGCACATCAACCAAAAGAGATGTTAGCTGTCCACGCATTGACTGCTTTCAGGCCCCTTCTCTCTCCAGGGTCTCTCCTTATCAAAACAGACAACACCACTGTGATGTGGTATATCAACAAGCAGGGAGGGGCTCACTCCTACTCTCTATGCAGGTTGGCTACACAGCCTCTGCCATGCAACTCCACTTGTTAGCACAATTCCTGCCAGGTTCTCTAAACACTCTGGCAGACAACTTAAGCAGAAATATTCTGGACCCACACGAGTGGCAGCTAGACAAAAGAACCTTCAACCTAATAACTCAGAAATGGGGCACCCCAAAGGTCAGCCTCTTTGCCTCCCACACCAACCATCAGCTCAGCAAGTTCTGCACCTGGGAGTATCACTGCATGTCTTGGAAAGTGGATGTCCTGTCCTTCCCCTGGGTCACTCTATCGGTCTGTGCATTTCCTCCACTACCTCTCATCACCAGGGTACTGTTCAAAATAAGGGAGGAAAACCAAGGACAATTCTTATTGCTCCAGACTGGCCTCACCAGTACTGGTACCCACTGCTGCGCAGCCTGTCCCCACCACCACCATGGCATCTCACTCAGACCCCAACCTTCCTGACCTAGAGGGAAGGAGAATTCATGCATCCCCAATTGCAGACCCTCAGTTTGGCAGCCTGGCGTATTCCCTGACCACTGATTATTCTGCAAACCTCAGTAAACAGGTTCTAGATGTTATACGTTAGGCCAGACGCCCTAGCACTAGAAAGTCTTGTGCTGAGAAATGGAAAAGGTTCTGCACATGGATTCAGGCTAACCGATATGGCACAGCCCTCCCTACCTCTCATCCTGGATTACCTGGCTGACCTGCTACACATTGGTCTCTCTTTTTCCTTTATTAAAATTCATGTCTGTGCTATCGCTGCTCATTTCCATACTGAGCAGCCCCTTTTCTCACACCTTGGGATCAAACAATTCCGAAGAGGGGCTAGCAACTTGAGGCCACCCAGAAGAGCACCTACTCTAGCTTGGGACCTTAACTTTGTGTTGGAAAAGCTCACCGTGCCCCCATTTGAACCAGCATCTTCAGCAGAGTTAAAATTTCTCTCCTAGAAGACAGCTTTTCTTCTGGCCATTACTTCAGCCAGAAGAGTCTCCAAGCTACAAACACTCATGGCTGTGGAGCCCTTCATCATCATCTTTGCTGACAGCATTTCCCTCTGGACTAACCCATCCTTCATGCCCAAAGTGGTGTCCGATGTGGCTCTCAACCAATCCATTCATTTGCCCACCTGTTTCTCTAATCCACAAAACAAGGGGGAAAGGATCCTGTACTCACTCTAGATGTGCACAGACAGCTCAAATTGTATCTAGACAGGACTAAATCATTCAGAAAGTCTGATCAATTACTGGTTAGCTTTGCTGCAGGGGCAGAGGGCAAAGCCTTTTCCAAATAAACAATTTTCAAATGGATAGCACACTGCATCCATTTCTGTTACAAGCAACACGGAAAACCTCCCCCGAGGGTGTCAGTACTCAGTCCATCAGAGCAGCCTCCACCTCTGGAGCTTTCCTCAGAGGAGTCCCCACCAGGGACATCCTGGAGGCTGCCACCTGGACATCTGTTCACACTTTCACCAAGCATTACTACTTGTCTGTCTTCTCCAAATCCAGGGCAGGCTTTGCCACTGCAGTCTTGCCAGGGTATCCTAGCCAGCCCCTAGTCTCCTTGACTGCCTCCACCCTTTTCCTCAGCTTTAGGAATCAACCCAAATGTGATGACTGCAATAGTGAAACATGAACATAGTACAGTTGTGTACACTTACCATAAATGTAGATGTTTGAGTGTATTCACTGTTGCAGTCCTGGTTTCCCTCCCTCCATCCCCCTCTTCACTCTTTCTCTCTCTCCCCCCTTACAAAGAACATTTTGGTATTTACTTTGTACTGGTGGGCTTCTTCCACCATAACCTAGCTCCCACTTGAAGGCTCCTGACAGGGCAAGAAAAACTGATGTAATGGTGCCAGCTGCCTTACTTTATACTACTAACGACCTGACGTCAGTCCTGAAGTGACAGCAACCGACGCAGAAATACTTAGCCTCTGGTTTGTGGGACGGCCGAGGGCTACCCTGGCAGGGATAACCCAAATGTGATGACTGCAACAGTGAATACACTCCAACATCTACATTTATGGTAAGTGCAAACAACTGTACTTTGTTGCTGCTAAGGGTGGCACAACCAGTTATTAGGTTTAGGGGCAATTACTTTTTCACATAGGGCCATGTAGGTTTGGATAGTTTTTTCCTTAATAAATAAAATCTTCACTTAAAAACTGCATTTTGTGTTTACTTGGGTTATCTTTGTCTAATATTTACATTTGTTTGATGATCTGAAACATTTAAGTGTGACAAACATGCAAAAAAATAAGAAGTCAGGAAGGGGGCAAATACTTTTTCATTGCACTGTACTGGTGTTAGGGTACCAAAAAATTAACCTTTACCTATACACATTATCAGTACAAATTATTAATCATATATTTCCATTTTAATTAAGCATAGAAGGGAAATGTAACTGGTTTCCTTTAAGAAAAACTTGACAAAGCAGTTTTGATTTAGCCAAACTTGCCAGTAATATCAGTAGATGTGATGACCATGCTAGTAAAAAGGATTTGGTACCCCACAGGTTGTGGTTGTATCTCTTGATAATGCTTCCTTGACCATACTTTCCTCATTCTTCTGGCACTTTGAATGATGGCAGCACCTGTGAAGGTATGAGGTCAATATCTTAGCTGGTCCAGTAAGAAGACTGTGATAATGCTGTACCTTCTCAATGATTCATATTGGAATAACATCAAAGCAAGCACAAGACACAGTATGTGGAAGAAAAAATTTGGTATCTGTCAGGAGTTGGGTGAACACCTGTCAACCCTGATAGCTGTAATCCTTTCTGGCTAGCAGTGTGGTCACCATTATGATGATTTGCAGAAGAGTTTGTGGATACTGTACAAAAGGGCCTTACAGAAACAAATGCTTGGTGCCAGAGCCATGGGCTCGGCTCAAGCTCAATGCCAAGAAATGTATAGTTATCCCCTTTGGGAAAAAACATGTACCCGTGAATTACCACATAGGTGGCAGTACACTAAACCCCGAAAGTGTGATAACAGACTTAGGGATACAGGTGGACAGTGGTCTCACCTTCGATAACCACATTGCCACAACAGTCAGGAAATCCTATGTGGCACACCTCATCACTAAGGGCTTTTCATCCAGAAAAAAGGAGGTCATTGTCCCACTGTAGTCCTCTCTCATAAGACCCATTATAGTATACAACACCCCGTTTGGTATGTACCTCTTAAGACATCTGCAACAACTGGAAAGGCCACAGAAACACCTCACTAAAAGAATCACAGGCCTAAAGCAGATGCCCTACGCTGACCGCCTTAAAAAACTCCAGCTATACTCTGTTGCATATCATCTACTCAGAGGCTAGCTCTGCTTAACATACAAGGCCATGTCAAACCCAGAGCTGTTGGACATGCTACACTTAAAGAAATCCCAATCCCTCAGAGCCACACACTCCAGGGATCTAAACCTTGTCGTCACAATAAACAAAACATACTGGAGGGATAGGTTCCTGACCCAGAGACTCCCCAAACTCTGCAATAGACTGCCCATACATGTCAAGCAGAGCGCCTCTTTGGCCCTCTTCAAAAGGAACCTTGACGATTGGATGGGAGAAAGAAAATTCACCCCGGGATCACGTCAGTCGCCCTGCTAGAAAGGGGTCCAGGGAAGTAAGTAGTGTGGGAAGAAACAGCCAGGGAATTGGCGAGTAGGTAGACCAGCGAGCTGTGAGAAGGCTAGAGTTCTATAGTAAGCAAAACATAAAAAATTCTTAAATGAAATGCAACCTGCCTGTCTTTTAGGATGATGGTAAATGCAAGTAAATATCAACTGGACCCTTCACAAGATCTGTTTTGTATGGGTTGCTGACTAGACTCCCTGCAATAGTTTTTAAGGTCTCTCTTCTGCTTCAGCAATATCAGCCATCAGCAACATTAGTCCTCAAAGTGCTCTGACTAATGGCCACCTCAATACAAATGGTTCCCCCTGCTGGGTTCAACATGATGTTTCAGGTGCAATGGGACCAGTCCTGTCATCAGGATCCAGATTATCTTGGGTTTCCAGGTAGACCTTAATCTGGTGTATAGATCGCTGAAAATTTTCTACAGGGACATCATTCATCAAACAAATTCCAATAACAACTGTAACCATGGCTGTGTCTTCCTTCATTTGAGAGTGGGAGACATTTCTCAGACAAGATTGTACAAGGTTCATGGTCTTCAGACAAGATCTCGCTGCACATAAACATACCCACGATGAGTGCAGTTTTCCTAGTGTTGCAGGCATTTCAGGATGCATACAATTGGATAACATGATGGTAGTATTGTATGTAAGCAGGTGGGATCCAAATCCTGTTTGCTATGCAGAGACGCAATAATAGTATGGGAAATGGGTGTTAGCCTTGCACTGCTTTCTAATAGCAATGCACATACCTGGGTCTACCAGCTTTATTGCAGACAAATTTTGCTACAGCACAATTGGCCTCTCAGTAACAGAGTTGCATACAGTGTATTCAGAAAGTGGGGAATATTTTTGTTTTTCCATTAAACACCAAATGTCCTCACTTCTTCAGCAGGGTTTATCAGGAAGGATAGACACCCAGAGATGCATTCTCCCATGATTGGTCCTCTAGTCTCCTTTCTTCTTTCCCTGTTACCAAGACTGTTGCAGAAAGCCACAGTTTGTGAGGCTCAGTTGATTCTCCTATCTCCCTTCTGGTCCTGACAGACATGGTTCTCCTTCCTGTGGCCTCATCTAAAGATGAAACATCATCTTCCTGTTTTTTTCTGCAGAGCCAAGCAGTGTTAAGTCACCCATCTGGACAGCCTCACCCAGACATTCAATCCCTTCATATAACTGCTTAGTTTCCTCAGTTCCAGTAATGGCCAGTATTCATTTCCTTCCAGTAGTTATTACATCATCTCAGAAATCCTCCACTAGGAGAATCTGTAAAGTAAAATGGATAATAAATTTCACAGTGGGCTCAACAATATAAATGTTTCACCAGTTTCAGCACTACTGGAAAAGGTGCTCTTCTTAATGGAATTATACAATCAAGGAGCAAGACACTTGTCAAAGTAAATCTGGCTGCAATTTCCTCTTATGATTAGGGTTTTCCAACCCATTCATTGGCTTTTAACAGATATTGTAAAGCCTTAAAGGGATTTTCAACTCCAGACTTACAGTAGTCAAACTTGCTTCAACTTGGGATCTGAACTTTATGCTTGAATGGTTGAGACCTTCTTTCAAACCAGGAAGTTCAACTTAACTCAAGATGTTCATTGTGTTTCACTGTTGCAGTCATAACTGTAGGGTGCTCCTGCCGGCAGGCAGCCCGAGGTCGGCCAGAATCCCAAAGTCTGGGTCCGGCGTCGGCTGTACTAGCCAGTACCCTGACGTCAGTACGCTCTGGTACATAGCCCTCAGCCGATGCCATCTTCTCCAGTCTTTCTTGCCGTGCGGTGGAAAGCAGCTCGCAAGTCGTTGGTTGGCGATTTTCGAACAGCGTTTTTTGGTTGTTGTCGGTCCGAAGTTCTTACTTCTCTTCTCAAAGCTAAGTACCCGCTAGAATCTTTTCTTGTTCCTCCAATGTCAGAAAAAGTTAATAATTGTATTACGTGTGGGAAACAAATACGTCATAAAGATTTCCACTCTTACTGTCTACCTTGCTTAGGCCCTGACCACAACGTTTCTTGTTGTCGGTTCTGTGCCAGGTTTAATTCTCGTACTATCAAACGCAGGTACGACTGGGCTCTGAATTACTTTGGCAGACGCTTCAATTATAGAATGTCGGATACTAACGGAATTCAAAAGAAGCGCAAAGATAAGGACAGGCCTCCGAGGTCCAAACAGGACTCGTTGCAGCTGGAGCCAGCGTCCGGTTCGGCTGTCGTCAGTGAGGCGCTTTTGCAGCCCCTGTCGTCCGCCACTTCTGAACCGATGGCCGATACAGACTCCCATGGGGAGCCATCAAGGCCTTCTATTTTATCTGCTGCAGGACCTTCGGACGTCGCTCCCTTGGATGGGTCCGCAACCGCTGTGCAGGTACCGGCTTCTGAGGGGGTATTCAGGCCTACTAACATCACTATTTCAAAGACAAAGACTCCTGTTAAGTCCAAAGCTCCTGCTCAAGCTACTTCTGAATCTACTCCCAGGACACAGAAGCAATTGTTAAGGATTCCTCTGACCAGGCTTCTATATCTTCTGTCTCTTCCTCTGATCAGGAATATTCTTTTCCTCCTTATGAGGATTCGGATGCTGAGGACTCCTTGCCCTCTGCCTCTCCACCTGAGGATTTTTCTTTTGGGGAAACCTTACATGAGATGAGGGAACATTTGGGAAGGTCAGGATTATTCTGCTTCCAAGAAGAGGCTTAGAGAATTCCTTCTTCTTCCTCAACATAGGCCTTTGGCTATCCCTCCTGTTCTTGACATTGTGGATGATGCTTTTTCCGAGGCTAATTTGAATCCTGACTCCATGCCTCCTGCTCCCTCTAAGCCTGATAGGTTTTATAGGGTTCCTGAGTCTCCTTTGTTCTTGTTTAAGAATCCTTCTGCAGATCCTATACTAGTGCTGGAAATCACCCCCTCTTCGCCACCAGGTGGCAGTTTCTTACCAGACAAAGTCCTGCTAAAACCCACTCATATTACACCTGAAGGCTTACAAATTAGGATTCATCTCTGCCCCTAACAGAAGTTTTTCTACTTAACAACTTCTCTTTCCCCCTAGCTTTTGTTTTCCTTATCTGATAGGACTACAATAGTTCCTGACCACACCACTAGTTCAGAAGCCACAGAAGTTACAATCCCTTCCCGTAGCTGTACCTGCAGTTGCAGTCCTGCTCCCTGATTGTTTCTCCTGAGCCACCTCACCTCTCGGCTCTTCCCGCTCCGTAGCCCTGGCTCACTCCGCTCCCCTACCCTACCCCCAAATTCCACCCACCCCCAGTGCATCTACATTTATAGCTAACACTGACAACCAATCCACTCTTCACACCAATCACCACCTCCCTCCAATTAAACACAGACACACCCAAAACAATCACCCCACCCAGTAGCCAAACTAAAGATCAACACCCAGCCATTAACTTACCCATCTTACTTCCTATCTATATATCTTTAGTAGCAACACTAACAATGGAATTGATACCACTAGCTCTAATTCTTACCCTCACCACACTAACATTCACCACATCCACACCCACTAGCATACCATTAAACAACGCATTCCACACAACACATTCTTACCCACTCACACACAAACACAAATATTTCACAATCTGCTCCACACTATTTGAGACAGCCCATTATTATATATATATATAAATCCCCTACCACTCACAATATCAAAAAATAAGCACAACCTAAAACACATATAGACCTAGCACATGCTTTAAAACTCAAACTAATCTACAAGAAATGTTTACTAATCTCAGGAGACATACACCCCAACCCAGGTCCATACAACAACATCATCTCACACAAACAAACATCAGACCTACTTATTATAAACCTAAACTCAAGAAGCATAACAAACAAACTGCATGACCTACATACATTCATAGCCCAACACTCCCTAGATTTACTAACTATTACTGAAACCTGGCTTAAACCCTCCATCCAGAACGAAGAAATTCTTCCATCAGGCTATAACATCCTAAGACTAGACAGAAATACTAAAAAGAGAGGTGGAGTTGCTATTCTATTTAAAAACACACTCAACCTCCAACCTCTGCAAACCCCACTTCCCAAATTCCAAAATGCTGAAACATTAGGCTCAGTTCTATCACTAAACAACAAAAAGAGAATTAACATCCTTTGTAGTTATATCCCTCCAGGAAATAACTCAGCAACAATAGAAGAAATGTTACAATGGGCTACAACTAACCTACCACAAGAAACCATACTGTTAGGAGACCTAAATCTTGATTGGCAATCCTGCAACTCTAGCAATCCCACTAACCATATTAACTTATTCAGTTTCTCTCAACTAATTCAAGAACCTACCAGAGTAGATAAAAAATCCAAGAAACAATCAACTCTTGATTGGACTTTAGTTAATTTCCCTAGTCAAAATTATCTCACGGGTTGTCTTCCAGACTCACCCAGCGATCACTACCCCACTTTCCTTCTTCGTAAAAAATGAAACATAACCAAACCCATACTATATAAGGAAACTAGAAACGAGCACAAGGTAAATCCACAAACTCTCAATACATTATTACGACAATGTAATTGGCAGCCATTACATACTCTGGAACTAGACCAGGCAGTTAAACTATTCAATACTACTTTTATGAATGTTTTGAATACAATAGCCCCCATTAGAAAACTTAGATCCAAGGTAAACTATGCTCTTTGGCTGACTAGGACCACAAAAGGCTTACTACAAGCCAGAGATAATGCCTGGAAGATCTGGAAAAAGAACAATACTAGCTTAAATAGACAGAACTATCAACAACTGCAATCAAGCCAAAAGGCAAACAAAGCTAGACAAACAAAGCTACTTCCTTCATCTCCAAAACAAACACTCTAAAAAACCCCCAAAATTCTGGCATGCTATTAACTCCCTTCTAAAACCTGGTAAAACTACTACCCCAGCTCCCAACACAAATTCCACTACTGACAGCTTAGCCTCTCAATTTAACCATCATTTCATAGACTCTATTCTATCACTATCTACTCAGCTATCTAGGAATAACCCTATATCCACCCCCACTAAGGACCATAGTAATATACCACCTTTCACCCTCTCTCCCATACCAACCTCCATAGTCAAAAGCTACTCTCAAAATTAAAACCTACCACTCTTGCAGCTGATGGCCTACCCACTAATTTCCTAAAACTAGCAGCTGAATCTCTAGCCTACCCTGTCTCAATTCTGATTAACCGCTCCATAAAAGAGGCTTATATCCCTCATCTATGGAAGGAATCACATATTATCCCCTACACAAAGGAGGTAACTCCTACGAGATATCAAACTACCGCCGCATTGCTATCCTATCGGCCCTGTCCAAAATTCTGGAAAAATGTATTCATACCCAAGTGATGCATTTCTTAACCTCACATAATCTCCTCTCCTCAACCCAGCACGGCTTCCGCCCAAACCACAGTACAACCACTGCTCTTCTGTCTTTCACCAACCAGGTTAACCAACTCAGAAATAACAACAACTTTGTATCTGCCATATTCTTAGATCTCTCTAAGGCATTTGACATGGTCTCACATAACCTACTACTTCACACACTAACATCATTATCCTTTGCCCCCTCTACAACTGCTTGGTTCAGAAACTATCTCTCTGATAGGGTTCCTTGCCATTTGACTGATTGTTTCCTATCACCCTTACTATCATCCACCATAGGCGTTCCACAAGGCTCAATACTAGGTCCATTACTATTCACTATTTTCACTAATAAACTACACACCTCCACACTGCATGCATCACTCATACAATATGCAGATGACTCCACATTAATCTGCTCAGCCCCATCCCTTACCACTCTTCAAAATCTTACCCAGGAATCCTTCAACGCCACGGAAAAATGGATTACTGATATCCAACTGATCCTTAACCCCAACAAGACAAAACTACTACTTTTCTCCCCAACCAAATACAAACCCACACCCCTGTTTTTCACTATCACTTCCAAAAATGGCACCACAATCTCCCCCTCCCATCACACAAAACTCCTTGGCATTGAAATAGATAATGACCTCCACTTCGATGTCCACATCTCCCAAACTATTAAGAAAGTACATAAAAAATTAGGAACACTGTATAAACACAAACACTTCCTAACAGACCAAGCACGAATCACCCTAGCCCAAACCCATCTTCTGTCTACACTACTGTATGCATCTCCTATCCTAACCTGCATTAAGAAAACAGACATGAACAAACTAGAATCATGTTACAATAAGATTGCAAAATTCGCCAATAACTCTGCTTTTCGTAGCCATCATTGTCTTGCCCTAAAAGAATTACAGTGGTTAGAACTTCCTCATTTAATTAGTTTCCACCAACTTGTCCTCACCTACAACATCCTAAAATCCCCACAAGACTCCAGCCTTGAACCAACTACTTAAACAATACTCAGCAAACCGTCCACTCCGCTCATCCAACAAAACCCTGCTGCACATAACTCAAGCCAACAACACTGCAGGAAAAGCTCTATTTGCTCATACCATAGCAAAGACATGGAATAATCTCCCCCAGAATATCTCCTCAGCTCCATCTATCTCACTGTTCAAAAGATCACTTAAATCACACCTCCTGCATTCCTGGCTCTGTCCTTGCATCACATAAATGCTTTCCTGCTCTACCCAAATACTTCCGACCCACTCTACATCCTGCTTTCTATCTCTATACTACAGTACTAATTTCTCCTCAAAACTGATATACAGTGCCTTCCTGTGCTCATGCTCAGTCCTGCATCAGCAAAGTTTGTCTGATCATGCTATCATATGTGATATATCTGATGATTGTATTGATACAATGTAGTCCTTTCATTAGTTTTATACAAATCACTTCTTCATATTGTTTTTCATATCTTGTATTATAAATAATATCTAGTATTGTGTATATTACCTCCAAACATGTAGTTGTATTAGTGGAGCTTTTCTCCCCGGGACTCCGCTGTAAATGGACCTCCGTCCAGTCGGACTTTCCCGGTCAACAAATGTAAAATAAATAAATAAATAAATAAAATCCTGAAACTATATCTCAGGGCTCTAAGGATGCTAAAGTTGCTTCTTCTAAGAATCCTATTCCCTCTGAGAAGGATTCTCGTGCCTTAGACAGGTGGGGTAAAAAGGTATATACTTCTGCTACCCTTTCTGTTAGGGCTTTAAATTGCCAGTTTCATATGTTTAAGTATCAGCAATTTCTTTTGTCTGTTTTAAAGCAAAAGCTTGCCTCCCTTCCTGCATGTGCAGAAGATAAGGAACTACAGGATGTTTTGCATGCAACTGAACAACTGAACAAACATAGCTTGCATTGTGGTTTTGATGCTTTGGATGCTTCTTGAAGGGCCGCAGCCTCTGGTACTGTTATCAGGAGACATGCTTGGCTTCGTGAGCAAAGTATACCTGAACAGGTTAAGGCTAAATTATTAGATGCCTCTGTTCAGCATGATGTTCTTTTTGGATCTAAGGCTGAGGAGGTTATTAAAAAGATGGAAGAAAAGGCAAAATCTATGCAAACTGTGAAAGATTTCTTGCAAGTTCAGCCTCCTAGATTTTCCAGGAATTGGCCCTCCAAAAATTGACAGGCCTCAAAGGGGAAGATATAGGCGCTCCAGAGGTCATGGCCAAGCTCAGGCCTCCTACAGATCGAGACAATGGACTGCTTCTTCACCTAGAAGGGGAGAAGACAGATCCCAATCTCAAAGGAAGCAAACTCAATGAGTCTCTCGGTTGGGCTACAGGACCTCTTTACCTGGATGCCCCTCTCGTTGGAAAACTTTCTCTTTTTTACAGAAATTGGACTCATATTACCCAGGACAAATGGGTATTGGACGTGATTTTAAAAGGCTACAAATTCCACTTTCATACCTTGCCAAGGGCTTTCGGTTGGCCAGATCTGCCAAAACATCAATGGTCAGAGGCCTTAAATCAAGTGGATGCTCTTCTGGCCATGAGAGCCATAGAGCCTGTTCCACTCTCAGAGATGGGAAAAGGGTTTTATTCAAGACTTTCTGGTTCCAAGAAAGCAAAGCTCATGGAGACCTATTCTGGACCTTTCTGTGTTAAACACCTTTTTGGAAATTCCAAAATTCAAGATGCTTACTCTGCAGCAGCTGATTCCAATGCTCTCTCAGGATGCCTGGATGGTGACATTGGATCTAAAGGAAGCTTATTTACACATTCCCATCAGGCAGGAACGCAGGAAATTCCTCAGGTTCAAGGCAGGTTCGAGACACTTTCAATTCTCTGTACTGCCCTTTGGTTTATCTACTCGCCCAGAGTCTTTACCAAGTGCCTGGCACCAGTAGTGGCTTATTGCAGACTCAGGGATTCAGATTTACCCCTATTTGGACGACTGCCTTATTCAGGCAGACAGCAAGGATCTTTTACTCCAACATCTGGATTTTGTTCAACGTCTTCTCCTCCTACTGGGATTTTCAGTGAACACAAAAAAGTCACATTTGATCCCTTCTCAACAAATGGTATTTCTGGGAGCCCTCTTAAATACAACCTTACAAAGGGCCTTCCTCACTACAGAAAAACAAATACAGCTGGCTTCAATTTTCAAAACTTTGGCAACTCTACCTCAGCTCACTGCAAGGAAATTCCTGCAGGCACTGGGCTATATGGCTTCCTGCATTCTGTTGATTCCAATGCAAGGCTTCATATGAGAAAGCTTCAATGGTATCTGAAAAGTGTATGGTCGCAGCATTACCACGATCTGGACACTCTGATTCCTCTGATCCCCTGCCTCCAGAAGGAGTTCCTTTGGTGGTCCAGGGTGTGTGCGTTAAACGAAGGAAAGCCTTTCCATCTTCCTCAACCTTCTCAAATCATAACCACGGACGCCTTGGATTATGCTTGGGGAGCATATTTTCTAGGCAATTGCCAGCAGGGAACCTGGACAAAGGATCATCTTCACTGGCACATCAATCTGAAGGAAATGTTGGCAGTTCAAAATGCTCTTCTAGCCTTCAAGAACCTTTTGCATCCAGGACCTCTTTTGATTTGCACAGACAACACCACAGTCATGTGGTACATAAACAAGCAGGGGGGTTCTCATTCGTACCTCCTTTGTAGACTAGCTATGGCTTTATGGGACACAGCTCTAAATCTGAATCTGCATCTCCAGGCCCAATTCATACCAGGAGAACAGAATCTCTTAGCGGACAGCCTGAGCAGGAACATTTTAGATCCTCACGAATGGATGCTAGACACCAACTTATTCAACAGGATTACTGCAGTTTGGGGATGCCCCCAGATAGATCTGTTTGCATCCCATCTCAATCATCAGCTGCCTCTCTTTTGCACCAGGTCATTCCACAAAACAGCTTGGAAAGTGGATGCCCTGTCCTTCAGCTGGAGAAACCTTTCGGGATATGCCTTCCCTCCTCTTCCTCTTCTTCCTCTGATTTTACTAAAGATAAAACAGGACAAGCCCAAGTTCCTCATCTTGATTGCTCCAAATTGGCCTCGACAGTTTTGGTATCCAACTTTAAAGCACCTGTTCTTGGAGCCTCCTTGGATTCTCGCTCTGAACCCTTCTCTTCTGTCCCAGCATCAGGGTCAGTTGCTACATTCCAATCTCAAGACCCTTTGTCTGGCAGCTTGGCTCTTCAAAGGAATTTGATCTCTTCTAGCCTTCCCAAACAAGTTTTGGATGTTCTTTTGGAAGCTAGACGACCTAGCACTAGGAAATCCTATGCCTCTAAATGGAAGAGATTTTGCATTTGGATGCAGGACCGAGGCTTGGACCCTCTGGTACCTGATCTCTCTTCTATTTTGCTTTACCTTTCGGATCTTTTGTCTAATGGACTTTCCTTTTCTTCCATTAAGATTCATGCTTCTGCTATTTTTGCTCATTTCAATACTGATCCCCCTGTTTTTTCTCATCCTTTGGTGAGACAATTCTTGAGAGGGGCTAAGAATTTAAGGCCTCCCAGAGAACCCCTCCTGTTCCTGCTTGGGATCTTAATTATGTTTTAGAAAAACTTACTTTGCCTCCTTTTGAGCCTGCTGCATCTTCAGATATTAAGTTTTTATCTTGGAAGACAGTTCTTTTGTTAGCTTTGACTTCTGCCAGAAGGGTCTCAGAGTTGCAAGCTCTCATGGCTGTGGAACCATACCTTATTTTCCACCAGGACAGAGTATCCTTGAGGACCAATCCTACTTTCATGCCTAAGGTGATTTCGAAAATGGCTTTGAATCAAACAATTCACCTTCCTACCTTCTTTCCTAATCCTCAGAATAAAGGGGAAAGGATTTTGCATTCCTTGGACGTGCACAGACAGTTACGATTTTATTTGGACAAGACTAAAGAGTTTAGAAAATCTAACCATTTGTTTCTTTTGCCTCCAGTTCTCTTGGAAAGGCTATTTCCAAACAAGCTATTTCCAAATAGATTTCTTATGGAATAAGATTTTGTTACACTCATCATGGGAAACAATTTCCAGGTACTGTGAGAAGTCATTCTACTAGAGCAGCTGCTACTTCTACAGCTTTTCTCAGGGGAGTTCCTACCAAGGATATCTTGGAAGCTGCCACTTGGAGTTCTGTGCATACTTTTTCCAAGCACTACAATCTCCCTTTATATTCTAAGACCAGGGCAGGCTTTGCCTCTGCTGTTTTGCAGGGTCTTCTTACTGCCCCTTCTTCTGTCTAAACCTCCCCCCTTTTTTCACTGCTTTGGGATTCCACCCTACAGTTATGACTGCAACAGTGAAACACGATGAACATAGTACAGCTGTGTACACCTACCATAAATGTAGATGTTCGAGTATCTTCACTGTTGCAGTCGGTGTTTCCCTCCCTCCTATCCCCTCTTTTTCTCTCTTTTGTGGTGTATTTGTGTTTCCTAGTGGGATTCATTTATGATTTATTGGGGACTTCTGACACCTAGGGCAAGAAAGGCTGGAGAAGATGGCGTCGGCTGAGGGCTATGTACCTGAGCGTACTGACGTCAGGGTACTGGCTAGTACAGCCGACGCCGGACCCAGACTTTGGGATTCTGGCCGACCTCTGGTTGCCTGCCGGCAGGAGCACCCTACAATTATGACTGCAACAGTGAAGACACTCGAACATCTACATTTATGGTAGGTGTACACAACTGTACTTTCCTGTCATGGAAACTGCACTGTTGGTAGCCATTACTTTGGCCAGACGAATTTGAGTGTCGTGCTTTATCTTCCCAATACCCCTATATTGTGTTTCATAAGGACCAGGCTTCCCTTAGGACAAAACCATCCTTTATGACTAAATTAGCCACCCAAAATAGTCTGAACCAGTACATTCATCTTCCAGTATTCTTTAAGTACACTAACAAAAGAGGGAACTTGTTTACATTTTCTGGAACGTACGCAGGTGGCTAAGGTACTTTTTGGATCGTAAAAAGGTTTTCAGGAAAGATGAACAACTTTTGTCAGTTTTTCATTGACCAAACTGGGCAATAAGAGTACATTGGCAAAATGGATATTTGACTGTATTTTCTTTCATTACACTGTAACAGGCAAGTAACCATTCTACCAAAGGCTGATTTGGTTATGGCTGAAGCTGTGTCCACACTCTTTCTGCATAACCTTCCATTCAGTGAAATAGAGCAGCAGCTCCTTGGTCTTTATTGCATACCTTTGCCAAGCATTACAACCTTGAC
>NC_056750.1:321304517-321319517 GCF_019279795.1 Protopterus annectens | reverse complement strand
TGCAGCTGTGTCTGTTGGGTAATTTGTATAGCATTAAATGTTTCTGGTTTGCAGGAGTTGCTTCAAGGAAGTGTTACTAAATCAAGGCTGAATATGTATAGATAAAACGTGTTATTAAAAGGAGTTGGAGATGAATGTTAAACCATGGGGAACTCAAAGGCATTTGAATGCGAGTTTACAGCCTGGAAAAGTTAGGATTTCTTGGTTATCTTTCTTTCACATACTTAGCTTTGACATTTACTTCTCTTTAGTAGCATTTCACCCTTCTTAATTGAAGCAGTGATGTATTTACTGCTGCACTGCCACAGCAGGGGAAATGTACAAAAGTCCACCAGTTACTCAAGCTTTTCAAGCCATTGAGGAAGCATATACGTTTATACAGTCTTTGATGGTAATCATAAGGTGGTGTTAATTCGCAGTATTTTATACTACTTGGATAGGTATGAAATACTGATGACAAAACGTTGTGGAAAATACTGACTTTCAGAAGTGTCATTTTGATATTTACTGCCCTGTCAAAGTCTGTGATATGTCATTCCTTTTGTGCTTGTTCAGAAACCGTAAATTACTACATAGTTTGGAGAATAAATTGTATATGACATTATTTGTTGCAGTGTTGTCAGATAGGTAGGTATTGTTTAAGCAGATTGCCATTCAGCTTTCATGTCCCACTTCAGGTCACCTATTTTGACTGCTGCATGTTCCTTTTCTGTTTTCTGTCTTTTAGAAACTTGTTTCGTAGTGCACAGTGAAACAGTGCAAATGATGTGAATGATATCTGTATAATGGAGTTTTCTTCCTGGGCCTCCTGTAAAAATGGGCATTGCTCAGTTGGACTATCCTAGTAAACAAATGCCAACAAATTAATAAAATAGTCTACTACTGGATTTCTGTGACCTGGGGCCCAGGTTGGCATTGTGTTGCTTGGAACAGATGACATTGTTCGATTCTTGCATTTACTTTTGAACCACCTCTTAGTTATAAACAAATCCTGTCTCCTTCAAGTAACTCCCCCTTCAACTCTTGTCTGCTGTATTTTCGTATCGGCTTCTTCTTTTTCATAAAGCCTTATAATGTACCAAGGAATACTGACATTGGATCCTTTTAATGCTCCTACCCCATCACACTTAAAGGAGTGAAGCCCATTTATTAGTGCCGTCTTCCTTCCATGGTCATTTATCTATGTACGTATTTATTTTAAATTTTATAGATGAGCAAACTGGAGTATACTGTCTTGCTGTGTATTTCAGTCATGATAAGTTGCTGTAATTCCTTGTCCGCTTGTACAAAACAGGATTGTAATTGGGTTCCCTGATCAAAACCAGCTTATGCGCTTAAGTCAAATCACCTTGAGAATGAAACTGAAGTAAATTTTAACTTCCATGTCTAGAGCACATAAGCAGGATAATGATTGGAGTAAGTAACTGCATGGAATTATTTATTTTAATATGATCGGAGAGATCATAATTCTTTGTAGTGCATGGAGCTTTACCTGTTCCCATGTACTACAGTTGTTACAGAAAAGTGTAAGTGTTGAGTGTTCTACAGCTTTGAAAAACTATATGGCCAACACAGAACAGTGGTGAAAGCACAAAAAAGCTTTAAAATATGTTTAAGCAGTTCATTCAGTTGCTAAATTAAGTATTTAAATGTGTTTTGAAGTTCTTCGCACATCCCTGAATTTCTTTGCCAGTACTCTTTCCTACTTCTACCTTATCTGCCTGCCTTCAACTCTGCCAGTCTGCTTAATCCCCTCATTAGCTTTAAGTTAATTTAGCCTAGCATCAACTTTTTTTTTTAAATCCCTGTCAAACGTTCTGTCCCAAATTTCCTATTAAACCAGCACATTCTTTTACTACACTTTTTTAACCTATATATTTAAACTCCCATTCTCTGGGCTGTATTCCCACCAAATGTAAATTGGGTCCATCATTCCTTTTTCTGAAACTTCTAAATCTGAAGTATGTAGACAAGACCTTCAGTGATTGTCCTGTCATACTAAAAAATCAATACCTTTCATCCAAGATGATGCCATGCTTAACAGCAGACATTTTAGTACAACCATTGCACTTTTCTGAGTACTGACATAATTTACAAAACCAAGGGCTTGGTTTTAATTACAGAAGCAGTTTTCTTTAAGATTTTTTCAGAGTAGGTACCAGGAATATATGCTATTACTGCATAATAAAAATTAAGACAATGCTTATCTTATATTTTGTCATATGACCTGTTAATAAAAGTAAATTACTGGATTCCTCCAGATCTCTGAGTTGGTTTAACTCAGTCAAAGTAAGGGGCCTGTTGTACTGTGGCCTTGTGTCTAACATGGTATTTTATCAGGTGGGTGCAGCCTGGGTTATCACAAAACATATTCTCATGTTCCTGTAATATTGCACTGATATCCTTAACCTACTTGGGAAAGAGCTGCACAGTTCTCTTTTGTACTCCCCTGCACTTTTTTATTTTTTGTCTTCCTCCTTCCCCCTCATTTGACTTTTGCCTTACTCTTATTCACTTCCCATGCCCAGCAGGCAGTCGTACATACTTGAATTACTTTGTGCATTTTCTTTGTAGAAACATTGTGCTATGTGATGTTATGGCAGTATACAGGTGTTCTTACTGAGTGAGTTCTTGTATTACATGTGTTTATGATTGTGTTCATTAATGCTATATATTATCCTGATCTATTCCTCTTTACACTGTTGATTGATATTGATTAAAATGTATTTCTTTACTTGTATTTCCACCGTACTGAGCCTGAAAATGGTCTAGATGGATTAGTGTTCCAGCTTGTTTAACAAACTTTAAATAAGTAATAAAAACGGCTTTAAGTTACATACTCCAGCATCTTTGAGAGGTGCTGCAGACAGCAACAAGCAGACCATGCTACTAAGAAGTTGGCTCAGTTTGAAACATTAAACCTGGTAAAATCTTCAGTCATCACAGTTCCCAGCTGTCACCTTCCATGCTCATTGTCTTTGTATACCAGGAAGTACTAGGGAAATGAGTCAGCGGGGCTGCACTTAAGGGTAGTAGGAAGACTGGGAGCCAAAAAGAGCATGAAAAATGTATACCTTTCATTATGCATTGCATCTCATTACCTCACTCTTCCTTTATGGGCTTCCAATCACATCATACATTTGGATGAAATGAGTGGAGTTCCTTCCCCAGCTAATTCTCATACTTTGTTACAGTCAATGAGTAAAGTACCTCACAATGTTCAGAAATAATAATCTTAGGGCACACTAATTGCACACCATCCCACTTAAGTATTTCAGAATATTTTATTTACCTAATTACTTATGTAAATCAGATCATCATACATACTTTTACCCAATAAAATGAGAAGACCGCGCATAGTATCCCCCCCCCTCTGTATATGTGTGTGTATGTATGTATGTAGATATATATATATAGGTACTAGGCTATTAGCCCTAGGGCCTATATAAGCCTAGCCAAAAAGGTACCTGGCTTTTGCCACCCAAGAAAATTATTTTCCTGTGCCCCTGTCAAGCAGAGCCACAGAAGTGATCCCTGGGATGAATTTCCTATTTCCCATCCACTCATCAAGATTTTTCTTGAAGAGTGCTAATGAAGAGCTCTGTTTGACATAGAAAGGTAGTCTGTTCTAGAGTATGGGAAGTCTCTGGGACAGGAATTTATCCCTCCAGCATGTCCTATTTATTGTGGTGACAAGGTTTAGGTCCCTAGAGCGTGTAGCTCAGAGGGATTGGGATTTCTTTAAGTGGAGCATGTTCAACAGTTCTGGGTTTGACATAGCTTTGTATGTTAGGCAGAGATCGCCTCTGAGTAGGCGCTATGCGACGGAGTGAAGCTGGAGTTTTTTTGAGCCGGTCTGCGTAGGGCATCTGTTTGAGGCCAGTAATCCTCTTTGTGAGGCATTTCTGTGGCCTTTCCAGTTGTTGTAGATGTCTTGTGAGGTGCATACCAAAAAGGGCATTGTACTCTATAATGGGTCTAATGAGTGATGAGAAGAGGGGAACAATAACCTCTTTTTTTCTGGATGAGAAACCTTTTGTGATGAGGTGAGCCACATAGAAGGATTTCCTGACCACTGTGACGATGTGATTATCAAAGGAGAGATTACTGTCCACCTGTGTCCCAAGGTCTCTTATCACACTCTCATCGTTAAGTAGACTACCACTTATGTGGTAGTTCATTGGTACAGAGTTTTTATCAAAGGGGATGGCAGTACACTTTTTGGCATTGAGCTTCAGGCCATGGCTTTGACACCAGGCATTTGTCTCATTGAAGCCCTTTTGTAGTATGTCCACGTAGTTAGGAGTTTCGATTATGGCTCCTAGTTTGCGGTCATCTGCAAACTTTGTTAGCCAAAGACCTTCTGTGTTAGCCTGTACTTCAGAGAAGTAGATACCAAACAGGAGAAGACCCAGGACTGAACCCTGTGGTGCTCCACTTATCACTGGTCTAAAGTCGGATTTGGAGTCTGCTACTTTCACAGTGTGGGTTCTGTCCATGAGCCAGTTGGCAGCCCATCTTGTGACATAGGGATTTATACCTAGTTTAGTGATCTTATCTATAATTCCAGAGTGAGGGATGGTGTTGAAAGCCTTGGCGAGATCTAGATGAGCTGTGTGAACCACCTTACCCTCATCTGTGGCTTTGATGACTGCTTCAAAGAAGTCAGTCAGGTTTAGGAGCCGTGATCTGCCTTTTACAAACCCAAACTGGGTAGGGTCCAGAGTTTGGAGATTACCAATGTCTTTGTTTACGAGTTCCATGATGATATGTTCCATGTGCTTGCAGTCCAGGCTCGTCAGGCTAATAGGGCAGTAGTTCCCGGGGTCCGTTGTGGCTGCCCCTTTGTGGAGTTTAGAACCCCTATAGGGGTATATATACCCCTTTGTGTACATATATATATATATATATATATATATATATATATATATATATATATATATATAGTGCGTTCTCCCTTTTTATTTTGAGCAGTTTGTCTAATATCTTCCCATTACAAAAAACTGTTAACACTCCATTTGAAACCCTGCTCATCACATAGAGGTGTTACTTTGCTCTGTTTTAGCACTATTTCTCTCTAAACAGCTTCTACTAAATTTCTGCCTAACTTTAGCCCATATATTAGAAACCCTGCCACAGAGCTGCTTGGAGATCTATGCACAGGAACTGTTTCTCTTTATAGAAGTTTTCCACCCGTCTGATTATTAGAATCCTTAACTTTCAGTCTGGATCTTTGTTGCCCCATTAGAAACCTTGACTTAACCTGCATTTCAGAAAGCCTTACCAGAATACCTTTTTCACTCTAAAACCTAACCGCTTTTATTCTTTTACTCGTTACAATAACACGCTTTCTTTTGTTTACCTGTTTTGTTATACACAGCTATCACTGTCTCTCTCTTCTCTCGTCTTCTGTAGCTGTATGTACCCCACAATTATATCAACTTTTTTTTATATTATATAACTATTTTTGCTTTTTATTTAAACCGGAATCTCATTCTACATATGCTAAAATGTTAGCTTGTTTCAGTTGTTAAAATATTTACAGCATTTATAAAGTTTTCTTTGTAGATGTCACTCAATAGGTATTTTGTAAATATCCTTTCTTTTTGTGCTGCTGTTTTTGTATAGTTTCTGTTGCACTTTTTATTGGCTCATAACTGAAAATTAAGACAGGTTCACTTATCCATTTACGTAAAATATATAAAGCACTGTATGAACACGTACATAAAAGCATGGAACTAGCCATACCCAACAGAGCCAAGATGCTCTCCTAGAAAAAAAAGGAAGCCAATCTAGTGGTCCCTTGCCATTAGTAAACTTTACAACAGAAGGAAGAAGCTGTTGCAGAAAAAGATGAAGTCCCAAGACTGGAAAAACTCCCTTATTAGCATCAACAAAAAGCTGAGATCCCTCATCAAAACCTCTAAAGCCAGCTATGAAGGCAGAATTGCAGCAGACACTAAAAACCACAAAGCCTTCTATATTTATATCAAGAATCTCCACGTCAATACCCAGGACTGCTCTGAGTTACTGCACAATGGTACCTCCTATACTGAGCCAACAGATATTGCCAACGTACTGGCCGACAGATTCAGTGCCAACTTTAGCCTTCTCCCCCCACTAAAGGACCAATCGCAGTACCGAAGGAATGCCAGGCACCCAGCATTACTTCCGCACAGTTTAAAGCTGCATTGTCGAAGGCCAAGAATACAGCTTCCATGGGACCCGACAATATCCCTGGATGTGTTCATCATGAACTACAAAGTGACCTGGCACCACATCTGTGTACCCTGTTCAATCACAGCCTCACCTCAGGCTTTGTTCCTACTGAATAGCACACTGCTGCAGTCATCCCTCTTCATAAAGGAGGAGCGCCTACAGACCCAGGGAATTATCGCCCCATTAGCCTGACGAGTCTGATATGTAAGGCTGTGGAGCGCATCATCATGGACCTAATTAACAAGGATAAAGGGAATCTCCAAACTCTAAATCCCATGCAATTCGGTTTTGTGAAAGGTAGATCATGCCTGCTCAACTTGGTTGACTACTTTGCGTCAGTCACAAGAGTTTTGGATGAGAGCAAGGTAGCTCATACAGCCTACCTCGATCTGGCCAAGACCTTTGATACCATTCCCCACTCGGGAATTATTGATAAACTCCCCAAATTAGGCATCAATCCCGATATCATTAGGTGGGTTGCAAACCTGACTTGCAGAACCCACAGTGTGAAAGTAGCGGTCTCCAAGTCAGACTGCTGACCGGTCACGAGTGGAGTCCCACAGAGGATCGGTCCTGGGTCCTCTCCTGTTTGGCATCTAGTTTCTTAGAAGTCCAGGCCAACACTGAGACTCTAGTTAACCAAGTTTGCAGATGACTGCAAGCTGGGAGCCATTATTAACTCCAAGTGATGTAGACATCCTGCAGAAAGGCCTCACTGAGACCAATGACTGGTGTCAAAAACATGGCCTTAAGCTTAATGCCAAAAAATGCGTCGTCATCCCCTTTGGGAAAAACTCAGTTCCCACTATTTATCACATAGTTGAGCCCACTGAACACTGAAGGCATTATAAGAGAACTGGGGACACAGGTTGACAACAACCTCTCCTTCGACCACCACATTGCCACTGTGGTGAAAGTCCTTCTATGTGGCACATCTCATAACCAAGGATTTTGCATCCAGGAAGAAAGAGGTCATCATCTCTCTACTCTTACCTCATTAAGCCAGTCATGGAGTATAATGCCCCATTTGGCATGCACCTCACTAGACACATGCAACAGCTGGAAAGGCCACAAAAGTACCTCATGAAGAGGATCCTAGGCCTTAAACACATGTCCTTCACGGACAGACTCAAATTCCAGCTATTCTCTGTCTCATATTGTCTACTAAGAGACAATCTCTGCTTGACTTACAAAGCCATGTCTGACCCAGCTCTGTTAGAAATGCTACATCTAAAGAAATCCCAATCCCTCTGCACCACACACTCCAGAGACCTCAGCCTCATTACTACAGTCAATAGAACATGCTGGTGGGACAGGTTCATAACCCAGAGACTGCCCATGCTCTGGAATAGACTTCCCATACATGTCAAGCAGAGCACTTCACTGGCCCTCTTCAAGTGAAATCTTGATGAGTGGATGGGAAATAGAAAGTTCACCCCAAAGTTCACTCCAGTGGCTCTACTTGATAGAGGCACTGGGAACGAACGTCTGGTGGCACAATGCCTGGGCACTTCTATGGGCTAGGCTTGTAAAGGCTCCAGGGCCATTAGCGTAGTACAAACCTATGAACCTGTGATTAAATTGTCCCTTGCCCCCTTACAGCTACTGTTGCTGTTACTTTTGTCGTTTGCTGTTAAATGTATGTACTGTTCTGGATGATAGCCAGTTTGCCTTGTACAAGTATTAATACCTCAACATATGTTCTCTTGTATGTATGGGTGTAAGTTACAGGCTGGTTAAAAACTCGTACTCCATGTGCCAGCTTTAGAAGAAGTTGTACTTGTCCACTTGCACTATTTTTCCTTAAGTTCAAGCAAGGGTGAGATAGTTTGATATGAGTAATCACTGAGCATGATTAAGTAACTTGCAACTTGGTACATAGTTGCTTAACCTATCAGGAAAATGTTTAAACAGTTAATCCTAAGCCTGAGGTTTGGGTATATTGCACTTTAGTGCTGTGTGATAGATTTCTTGTGGAATGCACAACTTTTGTGCACATAGCATGTGGAAATAAGCTCCCTATTTTAATTCTGTGACTGGTAAATGTGACCCTAGAATTTAAGAAAATGTCTGAAGTATACGAGATCAGTCAGTGTTTGAACATCACTATTCTCTTTTAAAAATGTTTTTCATGGGACCCTACTGACACCCCTAATGTAGGGAATAACCCCCCCCCCCGTACCCAAAGGCTTTATATACCAACTGTACGATTGAAATACCATGAAGAAATGGGAATAGTCCAAGAAACTTCAATCTTGGGCTTAGCATCTGCAATTTTGGGCATTCAGTCGTGCTGTTCTGGGAGACTTACTAACAAGTCTTGGAATATTGAACCGTTACCACCTAAAACACATTTAGACCCTTATAGCTAATGTTTGGAGCACCTGTTTCTTGAGGTACTGTTTACTAATAGCTGTCAAGTCCATAGCTGGGTATACTGTTGAGTTACTCTGTGTATGAAGACTTTCCAACTACCGAATTCAATTCGGTTGTGCTTTGTTTGGAAGCTCTCTCTCTCTCTCTCTCTCTCTCTCTCTCTCCCTCTGAGTTAGGATTTTGGTTTATGTGGCTGCTGGGCAGCTCAGTACAGATTTAAACCTATGCACTACTGAGGGGATTTTGATAGGATCACTTCTTTTTTGATTAGAAAATAAATGTAAAAAATGTTAAATCTTGGGAGTCTAATCTGTAGTGCCGCATGGACATAACCTAAAATTATATACATAATTTTCTCATATCTTTTTTATAATGTTCACATTTTTCATTATGATTTGTGTACGTAGTCTTCACATTGATTCTTCGTAATAATAGAGCATCTTCACTGCTGTAAAAATGTCTTGCCTGATTAGCAAATCCACCCCCCCAAAAAACAAAAAAATTGGCATACAAGAAAAAGGGCTAGCAATTCTTTTAAGCATAACATCTTACACTCATGCATCTTATGAGAAGTAAGGACATTGCCCATAAATAAACTTTCTGGACTAGTTAATTTGTGATTTTTTTTTAAAACCGCTTCCCCTAAATAAATCTCAAAAAGTGACTAGTCATTAAAGTGGTGTATGTGCTTGCAGGGCACAGGAAATGTTCTGTCATTTTTCCCATGTTGGATAAGTTATGCAGTGACACGCATTGTTTATTTTATTAAGGCAGTAGTTACAATGCCAACTGTTTGCTTCAAGACTGCAGGGGGTGGGGGAGGTGGAATTAGGGATTGTAGTCCCAGACTTGAAACTGACTGAGGCATTTTGCAAGACCACAGTACACATTGAATGTTTTGCCAGTATAACATGTTTCAAGGTACAAGTTACTTCTTAATATTTATTGTATATCCTTGGGTACTTGGCACATGATATAATGCCTGTCAGAATCGCATAGCTTGAGCCACAGCAGTCCAAAACAAGCTAAAATTAAGACTTAAAGGAAATAACTAGGAGCTGAGAGAACCGTAATTTAGTGTTGCAGATATACTTTTATCTTAGCTGTAGTTGGCTTTTTCGGTAATTGACAGTCAAATTAATTTTTAGAGAGTAACCAGTCACCTGATGTGAACCATTTATATTTATGCTGCCTCTACAATGTTAATGTGCTATTTGGTTTTGTGACTTTGATCCATGATTGCAGGCTACTGCTACTCTTTTGTCTTACTTAAGCCAGTTTAATAAACTTGAGCACAGATTCACAGGCAGTAAGTTAACGGTCTTTTTCTTTCACTTGCAGATGCCCTTAATGGTTGTTTCTGTGGTAGATGTGTGAGGGCCTTGTGCTGCATTCCTAGTCATGTCTCAAATGCTGCATATTGAGGTTCCTAACTTTGGAAACACTGTTCTTGGCTGTCTGAATGAGCAGAGATTGATGGGACTGTACTGTGATGTTTCAATCGTTGTCAAAGGCCAATCCTTCAAGGCACACCGTGCAGTTTTGGCAGCCAGCAGTTTGTACTTTAGAGAACTGTTCAATGGGAACACTAAAAATGCTTTTGAATTGCCTGCTTCTGTTCCTCCAGCTTGTTTTCAGCAAATTCTTTCCTTCTGTTATACAGGGAAGCTCTCTATGGCTGTAAATGAACAGCTAGTGGTGATGTACACTGCAGGATTTTTGCAAATTCAGCACATTGTTGAGCGGGGCACAGACTTGATGTTTAAAGTAAGCTCTCCTCATTGTGACTCACAGACCACTACTATAGAAGACCCTAGCTCTGAACCACAGAGCCCCTACAACCCAGTGCAGCCTGTCAGTGCTCCCCCTTGTGTTATGTCTCCCTCCATGCCCATTCCACTACTTACACGTGTCAAAAATGAATCTGCGGAAGGACAAAATGCAGCACTTCCTGGTGTTAATACCCTGGCCCCAAAACGGCTCCCTGATGCAAACAGGGACAGCACAGGAGTGAATATGGTCAATGCTACTCCATTGAAGGTACCAAGAGTTTCCTATTATGGTATGCCTAACTATGGTGCTTTAACTCCAAACGTACAGCAAGTTCAGTATTTTCAAGGAGACCGTTCAAGCCCTGGGGCATGCAGCATTCCGACTACAGACAGTCCCACGTCCTATCACAATGAGGAAGATGATGATGATGACGAGGCTTATGAAACCATGGTGGAGGACCAGTATGGCCAGATATACATGAGAAATGCAGCAATATACTCTGGTAAGGTTTTTAATGTATGCAAAAGCAAGTAGTAGGTTTGTGGATTCCATTTATGATGCATTCTGTTAAATTTTTAAGTCAGTTGAATATTAGAACATCAGAAATTTCTTTTTCAACAAGTATTTTAACTTATAACATGCATGTTATTGGTGTAATAAATACAGTAATCACCAAGTGTATGCTTGAAAATATACAATGATAGTTTTCCCCTTTTTTTCAAAAGTTATTTTGCTGGTAGATTGCAGGAGAATTTTTAAAACTAAATTAGGTCTGTAAGAGCTTTGTAATTTAAATGAAATGTTGCAGCCACTATAGCCATTTATTCTTGTACTTATTTTGCTCCCTGGCCCTCAACTACTGATTCAGTCCTTTATGTACAAATACACTTGTTATTGCCTTGTTATTAGGAGTGACAAGATACTCCCGTATGTTACATCACAAGAAAAAAAAATCTTAAAGCCACAAGCTTAGCTAGTGGTATAAAAATCTTTAATCAAGTCTTGTGTTTCGACAGCAGCCTGCATTCAAGGACTCATAATGTACATAAACACATACACGCACACATCTTCTTATTTTGGCTTTTCACGGTTAGGGGTCGCCACAGCGGATCACCTGTCCTCTCATGATTGGCAGCGGAGTTTTACGGTGGCAAGTTGCCAGCCCAACACCCAACCTTCCACGGAAGGCACAAACACAGTCACGTTGCAATCCATACTGCCCTACCTGCAGGAGAACGATTAGATGTGCTTCATAGACCTCCAGGACGCGCACTATCATATAAAGATGCACAGACGTTCCAGGAGATTTGTCCGCTTCTGGCTAGGGGCAAATCATCAGTTTTGAGCCCTACCCTTTGGTCCCCGCACAGCCCCCAGGATGTTCACCAAGGTTATGGCAGTAGTAGCAGCTCACCTGAGGCTTCAGGGGAATACAGGTCTACCCATACCTGGATGATTGGCTCCTTGCTGCTCCTACCAAGCGTCTACTTTCTTTAGCGAAGGACTCCTTACTGAGGTTGAGTCTTCTGGGGATCACAGTCAACACAAACAAATCCTGTCTGAACCCAGTCCAACCTCTGGCATTTATAGGGGCACGACTAGATACAGTTTGGATGAAGGTCTGTCTCTCCGCAGAGAGAGTTTGGAGCTTACGTCTTCACGTGTCTTACGTCATCCAATCTAGACTTCCCTCTGAGGAGGGGTATTAAGAGCTCTTGGTTCTATGGCAGCCACCATCACTCTTCTTCCATGTGCTCACCTACATATGCTGATTCTGCAGTGGACATTAGCAGTCCAGTGATGTGTGTTAGACCTATCATTGACTCACCCTATACACATAAGCAGGGCTTGCAGGGAGTCTCTCCTCTGGTGGATGCACTTCTTGGTCTTAGTTGAGGGATGCCCATTTATTGCAGCCCCTCCCCAAGCTACGGTGACCACGGATGCCTCCCAGCTAGGGTGGTGGGGCATTGTTCAGGAAGGACAGTCCAAGGCACGTGGTCCTCGAACGAGACCAAGTTGCATATCCATGTCCTAGAGAAGAGGGTGGTCCTTTTATAGTTACAGGCCCCTCCATGCCTTTCTCCCACTGAGAACTATTGCACTACAGTCAGGCAATGTCAGTAGTCTGGTACATCAACAAGCAGGGAGGAACCAGATCTTTACCCCCCCCCCTTTGTCGTGAGGCCATGAGTGTGGAAACAGGCAATTTCCACTGGCCGTTTTCTAGTAGCAACGCACATTCCGAGGTGGTCCAACATACTAGCGGACAAACTGAGCAGGACTATTCTGATGCCTGTAGAATAAAGACAGTAGACTTCCTCTCGTTCAGTAGCTTTATTACACATGTGTAGGAGCCTCTGAAAAATATCAGGGCAACTCCCAGAACAAACAAATACTGTAGCATCTATAGACAATGAAATGCTGACTCATTAGAAAAATAAGCCTTTCTTAGTTATTCTGTAAGCTAGAAACAATAGAATCCTTTTCCCTATCCTTTGCTTCTGCCATCCACTCCTTGAACACTGCCCAGCACATCCCAGAGACCCTCTTTCCTTTCTTCTTTAATTTGGTTTGTAAATTTGACAAAATATCTCTATTAAAGGTTCCATGTTCAGGGAATGCGAGTTTACCATCATCATTTGTGAGGGAGACCCACTGTGACAAGTACAAACAACTGTCCCGGGACTCACGAAAATACATATAACCTGCAGGGGTTCCTTTTTCTGGCTCCTTTAAACTTCCCACACTCGCTCCCATGATCAGTAATGATCACTTTTATTTATTCTGTTTAATACAGAAAGAAAACGACTATCAACACCATAGTGCCCCACACTCACACGTGCATACTTATGTCGCCAGAACTTTTCGATTAATCCCTCAGTCACACATCAGGCACTACACAAAGAAAGTCATGCCACTTACCTTTGAACTGAAAGAGAGGAAAACGTATGTAAATATGTTCTAAGTTTTTTTTTTTTTTTTTTCCGTTCAGACAGGACAGTGGTGGAGATGCTGCAAGAAAAGACAAAATCTTGTCATGGGCCCAAAGCAGCAAATCCACTAGCCCTGAGTAACCTCAGCACTGCCATATCAGATCCGAGCCACGGCACCAATTTGTAGAATAAAGACAATAGACATCCACTCGTTCAGTAGCTTTATCACACATGTGTAGGAGCGTCTGAAAAATATCAGGGCGACTCCCAGAACAAACAAAACTGTAGCTTATATAGACAATGAAATGCTGACTCATTAGAAAAGTAATATTGAACAAATAAGAACACTGGAAGCATGGTTAAACCAATAAGGGTATTCCCTGTAGTTCTACAGTAACATGATGTCATTATATCTCTAGGCAGAAAGAGAAAATCTGATGCATTTCCATATATAGACATGTTTACTACTTTTACACAGTAATTTTCCACTATGTGCAGACTGTCATGTCTCTTTGTACAGAACATTTCAGATTCATGCATTTTGTCACATACTCATACTTCTAACAGACTTAAATTTTCATTCATAATTTACATGCCTTACTAGTGGTCTCTGAATCCTTTTGTAGCAGAGCAGATCTTTCACGAATGGAGTCAGCCTTGCTGCGATCTCTTCGCATCTTCTTCCAACGCAAAATGCAGCAGGTTCTTTGCTCTGACCCCCCCACAGGGGGAAACCCAGGGATGTTGTAGTCCATGTTTGGCCTCCCGGTCTTCTATATGCTTACCCCCTATTACTTGTCATACCAAAGTTTCTTCAGAAAGCTTGCAGGCTCTGGAGCAAAGTAATCCTCATTGCCCCATTCTGGCCTCGCCAAGTCTGGTTTCCTTCTCTTTGGTCTCATCTGGTAGTTCCTGCATGGATCTTGGATCCCATTCTGGATCTCATCTCACACCCCTCTAGGGTTCCTCAATCAGACCTGGTAAGTCTGAAGCTCACTGCTTGACTGCTCCAGTTCTGTTGATAGCCAGGACTCCTGGTTTAACCTCACCAGTTAAGTCTATTCTGGTGGCAGCTCACAAATCTTCCACCAGGAAGCTTTACCATGGCAAGTGGAAATGTTTTTTTATTTGTGGGTTCTCAGAGGGACCTGGATCCTTTCACAGCCCCGGTTCCGACAGTGTTGGAATTCTTGGCAAATATATTTCATCAGGGCGCTAGCTCTTCTACTGTGAAAGTCCAACTGGCTGCCATTTCTAACTTCCACATTGGTGAAAACATGGTTTCTCTACCTGCTTCTAGACTTAGTAAAACCTTCTTTAAGGGTACATTTCTTTTAATACCCCCGGTGAAGGACCCTACACATCCTTGGGACCTCACCTTTGTCTTACAGGCTCTGGTTTCTCCACCCTTTGAACCAGCAGTATCAGTAGACCTTCAGTTTCTATCCTGGAAGACTGCCTTCCTAGTGGCCATCACTTGGCTAGGAGGGTATTAGAACTTCAGGCACTGTCAATCAAAGCCCCATACATGGTTTTCCATAAGGACCGAGTTTCTTTACATACTAATCCATCTTTTCTTCCCAAGGTTGTTTCGGAAACCAATATTAACCAAACTATTAACCTTCCTGTTTTCCAACTTTTCAAAACGGGTGAATATCAATTACATTTGTTGGATGTACATAGACAATTGAGGTTT
>NC_056750.1:321301535-321304017 GCF_019279795.1 Protopterus annectens | reverse complement strand
TACCTCGATACTTGGATAAAGCATTCAACCCCGTGGTTCAAAACTCCCAGTTCTACACCCAGGACTCCTGGGATTTCCTCAACGATCTACACCGCAGCAGCGGCAACTACAAAGACTGCACCCTGGTAACCTTGGACATAGTGGCACTGTACACAAATATCCCTCACCTAGAAGGAATCAGAGCAGTGGAGCTCTTCCTAAGTAAATATATGAACTGGAATGACACGAGAGTAGAAACCCTGATGAGCCTAACGACGGCGGTCCTCAAAAATAACTTTTTTAACTTTGGTAACAGCAACTTCAAACAAATCAAAGGAGTCGCCATGGGCTCCAAGATGGCCCCCGCGTTTGCAAATTTGGTGCTTTGCACGTGGGAGCTCGAGTCCTTCACCAAACTAGAAGGATACAAACAAGTCGTGCTATATCGGCGCTTCATTGACGATATAGTATTCATTTGGAAAGGGACTATGACCGAGGCACGATCTTTTATAAATGAGATTAACAACAGTATCCCCTATCTACAATTTGAGGTGTCTGGATGCGGCGACAGCATCAACTTCCTCGACACCAGCATAACGCTGGACTCAAGCACCGGACAACTTGTGTCCACCATACACAGAAAGGACACATACAGGAACAACTTTTTGGAGTATGGCAGCCAACACCCGTTTTTCATGAAGAAAAACGTGGTGAGAGGACAGTTCATTCGGCTGTCCAGGTTAATTTCCGAGGACGCCCAGTTCCACTCTGAGTGCAGATTCCTTTCTGACCTGTTCATTAAAAGGAACTACCCCAGACATCTAGTTATGGACATAGAAAAAGAAGTTACGGGACTCAGAAAGGACAGATTTAGGCCCATTCTGAAATATGGTTTCACACCCAAGCAGCCAGCGACGCCCGCGAACAATAACGTGGACAGGGCAAGCAGCTTCCCCATACCCATTAGTAGGGACATGGGAGCTATTAAAAACATCCTTACCATGAACTGGAACATCATAAGAGCCGACAGCGGACTGAAAGATACACTGGGGGACGGTCCCAACTTCTCATACAAAAGAACCAGGACCCTGAGGAGTTCCTTTGAGAAGAAAAATGACCCCGACCATCCCCCAGAACACACGGCCCCGGAGAAGGGAATGTTCAACTGTGGACGATGCGTGGTGTGTCCGCACATCAGTACTGGGACTGGGTACCGGTTTAAGCACAACAACTTTCTAGTTACCCACAAAAAACACTTTGACTGCCACTCAGAGTTTATTGTATACGCTGCAACCTGCAATACTTGCGAAAGCTTCTATATTGGCAAAACCATCAGGAAGCTTTCGGACAGAACCAAAGAGCATCTAGCCGCCATCAGAAACAGGGACTGGGGCAACGCTCTAGGACGACACAGCCAAACATGCACCAATTTTGTCAAGTTCAGTTTTTTGTGCTGGAGCAGCTGGATCTATTTTTTGGTGACAATGAAACCCTGCTGGAACTCAAGGAGCTCAGATGGCAAATCCTCCTAAACGCGGAAAGCAGACCAGGACTGAACGAAAACATCAACCTTAAATGCGCGCTAAAATGGCAGATTTGAATTTGTAGCGCTCTGCTATAGGACAATCTTCCACCCTCTATCGACTACTGAGTGATAAAAAACACATTTTTAGTCAACAAAACCGAGTCCCCATTTGGCCAATCTCGAAACATCCCAACCTATGAATATAGGAACACCAAACTTCTCGGCCCACGAACGTATATACACACGCCGTGAACTGATTGGCCCTGGCCCCGTGTTTCGCGACAGGATTGGTAACCAAGCATACAAACACGATTGGCCAAATGGATTAGCAGGTTACCAATGAATGGTAGCAATGCCCGGATTGGAACACACCACCCTGCCTCAACACCCCATTGGTTGGACAAACAAATATGACACCACCTTCTAGATGGCCAGAACTTGAGCGGTCCACCAACGAGAGGCGGCAAGGCCCTGACAAAGCAATTGGAACACCCCACCTGGCCCCAGCGCCCCATTGGATGGACTAGCAATCCCGAGAGAATAAAGGAACAGTTTGGACTGAATTGAGACTTGCTCAGCTTTGGACTTATTTTACACGCTGCTCAGGCCCCCGATCTTCCAATAATGAATGTTTTTAAAAAATGCTTATTAACTTAAAACAGAAAGTTCTAAAGCTTTTTTAACGTGTAACAGAATGTTTGTCAGTAACCACTTTTCAAGTTCAGAGTGTAAAATGTTGCTGTTAAGATAAGCAGGAAGTAGTGCAGTAAACACGAACAGGCATGTTTAGGTTAAGATAAGCAGGAAGGTTTGCAGTAATCTTGAACGGGCAACCTTTTTTGAAAATTTAAGTATGGGTCCGCATCAGTACGCAGAATTGGTAACTGCAGGACCTGACACAGAGGGATTGCCGTCCTCCACTGCTTTAACTCAGAGCGTGTGACATCGCATCCTGTGGCGGAGCAGTAGGCATCCCCC
>NC_056750.1:321241535-321289035 GCF_019279795.1 Protopterus annectens | reverse complement strand
ATCCATTTCTGATCTCCTCCTCTCAGTTCTTCAGTTTAAAAGCAAGCAAAGGAGTCCACTATCTGGATGGCAAGACTTGAGAGCCAGCCGATTCCATTTCTGCTATCCACTCCTTTGCTGCTTTGTCTGGCTGAAGAGCAAAAAGGAGGAAAAAATTACTTTTAAATTATTACAAGCTGCTTGCTCTATTTGTAGCCAAAAATGTAACAAGGTTGAGACGAAGGGGGTGTCCTGGCACAAAGTGTGAGGGGGTAGGGCATGTTTGGGAAGTGCAGTCACTGCGTTCTTTTCTGTACCAGCATTTATGAATGTTGATACAGAAACTCACTTTACCACTTGTGTGATAAACTGCTGCTTTTCTGTAGCAAACCATTTTGTGCAAATTTGTCAGTCTGCTTCCTAGAGATTAAAAGTAGAAGTCATTTTTTTTCTTCAGTTGAAGAGCTCGGGGTAAAGAGGTATAGCTGGGGGAGTGGATCTCGATTCAGAGGCACCAGACTAGAGGAGCTGACCTCTTTTTTTTTTTTTTTTTTTTTTTTTTTTGCTGTTTCACTAAGAGTTTTGGGAGACTGTGTGCCACATTGGGGACTGGCACCAGGCTCTAGATGAGCCAGCTACATTTATTTGTAGGACATTGTTTGCTACAATGTTTACCACACACAAAGTGCTGAATTGTTTCAGTATTGGAAAGCACTATAATGGCACTGCACTAACAGTCAATTATGTTCTGATCGGGTCCCCTAACACTTTTTGTACCCAGGGCAGCTGCCTCCTTTGTCCCACCTTGTATACACTACTGAGAAGTTTGGCACCATGTTGCCATAACCTTAGAGTCCAAATACACACTGGTATTTTAGGCAAAAAAAATTGGACCGTGAAAGAAATGCAGACATTTACCTATTGGCAGACAATTGTACTGTTAGTCAGATATAGGACTGCAGTTTCAAGAAAAGTTGGACTGTAGCCCCCCCTTCTCCTAACAGAATCTGTGTAATATATGGCATTCAAAAAAACTTTAACAATTAGTCATTAATACCCACCCTGACAAAGTTGTTAATGTTCTCATTATCAAAGTCACGCAGCTTTATTCTCAATACAGTTTTGTAGATTACATCTCCAAGGACTCTAGTCCAGTTTAGTCTTCCTTAATTTCCATTCGACATCTCTACCAGCTGCACTGTTTTCACGTTTGCCGCATCTCCTTATTTGCATCTCCTACATACTCTTAACTCACTTAACTCCTCACTTGTCCTTGTAGTTCTCATACCTTGCTTTACATTATAATATGAATGAACAGTATTGTAGACTGTATCAGACAAATTCTAGAGACTAGTGCTTCTATTTGTATTTAGAAACTGTCACTCTGATAACCCAAAATTTTGTGTTCTTATTGCTTGTAACTTGCACAGCTATCTACTCAAGTATTGATGCATTCTGTTATTTAAATGTATAGATTCATCGTAGTAATCAAAAAATGTACCATGTTTTAAAGCTGTGTACTTTGCTTACTATGTATAATTGTTTGCTGGAATTTGTCTTCCTGGACCTCCACTTAAAATGTGTCTCTGCTTAGTCAGACTTTTCCAGTAAAAATAAATAAAAATGTCAATATCCTTTAACTATATACCTACCTTTGAATAACTAGTAGTTTGTTTCATGTCACAACATACATATTCGATACTGGCAAAAACTGTACTTTCCATTATTTGTTTGTAATGAGGGCTAGAAACATCATTAAACCCTCCTAGCCAGCTGTAAGGGAGAAATAAAATTAACAGAAAATGCAGTTTGCCATCATTGATTAAAGAATTGAAGACTGGTATCCTGAAGCACTAACATTTCATTTTCCAGGTCAGACACGGTCTTCTCTGATTGTCTTAGGTGGGGATAGGTATTACAAAATTATGTCTTTCCTTTTGTCCCTGATCCCCTAATGTCCATCTAGTGTCACTCTTCCAGCAGTTTAGTTGAGCCATTTTTTTCCTCTGGAGGTGTGTTTTTAAGTTCATTTGTTCCTCAGGGCATGAGCTGGGAGAATTGGAAGTGGAAGTCATCATCATTTTGTCAAGAAGCAGGACCCTCTCAATCTCTGTCTCCCCACCACCACACTTCTTTGCAGAGGACACATGTATGCTATCACACATTTTTATTTATTTTATATTTATTTATTTATTTATTGCAGTTGGTTTACCAGGATAGTCCATTGGGCCTTGAAGAACCCGTTTTCAATGGAGTCCTGGGGAGAAAAGCTCCCATAATCAGCACATCTCTGCACTGTTGGTTTTTTAAGCACATACTATGGATGATGCAGCAGAACTCCTCCAGATGTTGCAAATTTATTGAGTTGTTGACTTTTCATTTTTGCTCACCCCCACCAGGTCCCCCCAGCATTTGTGGAATATGGGTCATCTTAGTCACAGTTTATCCCTATACCTTTAAAATTATGCCTAGATTTATGCCCAGGACAATACAGAAGATGATTGACTGTCTAGTAGCAGAATGTTAACTGGCTTTTAACTGTGTGTTTGGAAAGCACTGGTAGATGCTCTGGTTCTTTGAATATGTAACTGAATTTGTGCAAGTTGTAATGGTGGCTGAATCACTTTTCAGTTCTGTTCAAGTAAGATGAGCACTGCATGAATCGGGTTGTTCAATTTCTGTATGTAGCGCAGTGATTCCTTTTAACAGGATGTCTATTGTCTGTTTTATGCTGTAGCTTCTGTCTTTTGCTGTGCATCATCCAGATTGCATTTTGTCTGCACGTCTGTTTTGAAAAGCCCTTGTATTGTGTTTGGAAAATGGATGTCTTTCAGTTAACAGAAACAAATCTTGCTGGAGAAATCAAGTATTGAGCTTCTGTGAATGGTGCCATTGGATTTCAAAAGAAATCAGGACAGCAATGTTGCAGAAGTTGGAAACAAAGGGGCTTTGTCTTTGCATGTAAAATAACATGTATTTGGTTACAGCTGTACTGCTAACTTATGTCTAGGGTGTTTGGGTCTGAAGAAACAGAAATGAAATTTGCCAGCCTGATATTGGTAATAGTAGTTTACAGAAAAAAACACCAGACTTTAAAAAAAGGATTATGAAATAACAGATGAGTGAACCTTCTTGTACAGTTTATTGATCCTGCATTTTTAAAATAACAAGAGGCTTAACATTCTAGTTTTCACTTCCTTTAATGTGTTTTTGTAGTTGTACATTCAGTTCTTTGATTACTAGTGCTGTCCTTTGTCCTAAGAACATGTGCAGCACTGCGCTTTTATTTGCCAGAAAAAATAAGAAGCTATCATGAGTGTGCCTGCACATTTTGAGGTGCTTCCTCATTTTCTTTGGTGATGTCTTTAATCAGCTCACACTTGTAGGACTCCTACAATTCAAGCAGTCTGAGACAGTGAAGTTGCTTGCAACAAGTTAATTTGGGGTTGACAGTTTGCTGCATATTGTTCGGTATGCGTATGGCTTGTTTTTTTACTTGCTTTTATTTATTTAAATTGAATTTATTTACCTGGAAGTCCAACTGGGTAAAAACATCATCGACAAAGGCCAAGGAAGAAAATCTAGACACATAAATCATTTATGAAATATTCATGAAGAGTTGAACACCATATATGTAAAAATGTATTACGTGTTATGGGTCTAAACAGCACAAATTAACATCACAAAAAGGTTTAATATTTCAGCACACCTGTTGATATAAAATTAGAAAAATAGCATATTCAAGGTGAAAGTAGAGATAGAGATGGTCTACTGTAAAGAAAAAGTCAGATGAAAAAGCTGTGTTTTGATACTGGAAATACAAATATGCATAGAGCTATACATTTGCCTGAAGCATAACATTTTTTTTTAAATCATTTTTAGTACATAGATTTTAAAAAAATGTCTGTGTAATAAGTAATTTTAAGAGTTTTGTTGCACTTTGTGTGCAAGATGATTGTGCTCTGTGTAGAAAAGGTAATGGCTTTTTGGCAGGTCTTGCTTGATTGATTCTGTTCAGTCGGTTCGCTTTTTACAAGGTTTACTTTTACTCCCAAAAAAAAAAAAAAAAAAAAAAAATTAACTGTGGGCCTAAAACGTCAAGGTAAGTAAGAAGGAAAAAACTGATTGCCTGCGTGACTAACCAGGCTTGATCACTCCGTTTCTGATAATAGGCCATTCAAATTCATAATTGGATACAGTTTAGCATCTATTCTGCCCTTCAGTATTTTCATCTTTCTGAGAGCATTCATCAGTGGCTTTCTACCATTGTTTGCAGGTTTTCCTTGAAAGTCTGTGATCTGCCAAATTTTTATATTGCAGCTTGAGGGGCACTTCCTGTTTTTCTCCCCCTGCTGATACTGGACACATTTTCTAGTGGCTGTAGTCTTTGACCTTGCAGTTTCAGCGAAAGCAAGGCAGAACTTTTACATGTTTCTTTGACGTTCACAAGTGTAAAGTTGTGTCACTTTTTTGGATTATATACTGATTTTGAGATTGCAATATCTTGGGAGAACCCCTTTATTCTGAAGTACACAAATATTGCAGTTGGTATATATTAGTAGCAGGGATACTAGGGGTCACAATCCTACGTGCTTGGGAGTGCAGGATGGTTGCAAAACAGTATAATCATTTTACTGCTGATTCTGTGTGTTGCTGTTTTGTTTATAGCTTACACTTGAGTGCTGATTAGTAATGTCTCAAACCTTAGTCCTGCCGTTACTTTCAGTCTAGAAATTTCACACTAGCCTGAAGGTTTCTCTCATTCAGTGCTTGTTCCGACTTGGTTGGGGGGCTCCCAGTACTTTAAAAATGTGCTACTTTCTAGCGTACAGAGGTGATGATTCCTTTATATGTTGACCATATATGGTCTGTCTACCCACCTGTTGTCATTAAAACTAATGTTTAGCCCTTTAACTGCATTCAGTACCTTTGGGTTACTAGTCAGCGGTATTCGGATGGCAGTTGACCCACTGTTGCGTTTTAGTAGCTAGTGGTACATTTTTCCAAGTGATTTCCATCCTTTAAAAAGCAGATGCAGTATTGTTAGCTGGAGCTGTATACATTAACTATTTCACCAGAGTCACAACATCCATCTTATCAGTCATTGTTATTGTTGAGCAGTTAGGTCCAGAATTTGACACCTAACTACTTAAATCCTCTGCTTCTCCAAGTATCACCTAACATGTGAATCAGGTGTTCAGTTTTGGAAACCCCACTGATTATTCATAGTAGCTACTGCAAGTTAGCACGTTTAACCCATACCACTGCATAAGGTAACTTAATGAGGCCTTACAATGTTTAGGCAATTTAGATTGTGTCCCAGCTCAAAAGAATCGTTTTGTTAGTTACAGCCATTTATTCCCGAAATATTAGAGTACTCTTAAAATCTGTCCACCCCCCCCCCAACAAAAATGTTCCCAGTCGCCTGTTTCTTCCCCATCACACCTCCAACATTTGCTGTCTACTCAAGGAAAAATTATTTGAAGTCTGCTTGGGTTGTAAAACTACCTATGCAAACATCCAAGGACAAATCCTTAACCTTCTGGACTTTGTTGCATATTTGGGAGCCATACACATCTCCTCCCATTGTTCCATTGCAAATTGCTTTTCCAGTCTCTCTCTCCAATATTTTCTAACCTCCTCTGATTGCTTCTTAGTTATCATGCTGTAGTTTATATGCCCTGCTAATTATCCCTTTTTAATAGCAGTTTATCTCTCTATATTTGACTAAACTCTACCAAAGCAGGTTTTTCACTTAGGACTCCCCCTATCCCTTCCTGTTTTCCGATACTCTGTCAATCCCTGTAGGGAAGGCAATCTCTGAACTGCAGTCTAAACATAGTCTTAGTCTTATTCTCACTCTGCCTTTCCTTTTCTAATTATTTGCTTCTAATAGCTTTGTTTCCTTTAACATTCTGTTTCGTATCCTTGATGGTCAGGTATTAACACAGCTAGATACAACTTTATGAAGCTGCTCACTAGATTATAATGTTACCTTTTAACCATGACTTCTTAAACACCTGCAAGGATTTTTAAAATTGGAGATTGGATGATCTGTAGATTGCATCCCCAACAGGGTATTAATACACAAGTAATGCCCGTTGAAAAACAAGTCTGCCGCTTCACGGCAGCATATCAAGCAGCAATGGACCTTGGACTGAAAAAACTAACAGCTGTCATTATTTTATTCTCTCTAAGCAGAGCTTTTGCTGTTAAGTGAGTATAAAATAATAAAGAAACAAATTTTTAAAAAGTGTGTGTTTGAATGTGTGTAAATGTATGCGTTTGAGTGTGAGAGCTCGATCGAGCCATTATCTTATGCTCTCTAAGCAGCACTTTTGTTTAGCAAGTGTAAAATGAAATCAAAAAAAGTGTGTTTCTGTCTGTCTGTGTGAGTGACTGTGTGCATGAAAGCAGAACAGACTGTGTGTGCTTGTGGTGTGCGGTGTGAGTGAAGAGTGAGAGTGATCTCTGGCAGCAACATAATCAGTTAAGTGGTTTGCATACCTCTTGACAATACTTCTCAGCACAAGAAATCTGGGCAGAGCTACAAATGAGAGACACATGACTAAAAATAAGGACGGATCTTAAATACTGCTCTTATAAACTTAGAAAGTTGCTAGAACAGGGTTTCCATTAACATGTTTTATCTGAAGGATATAAAGTCTGAAACTCAAATGTCTCATTATTTAATGACCAGTCCCCAGTGACTTGCCAGCAAACTACATATATGGATGGGACCAAACATACGTGCCAAAAATTCGGACCTTCTGCAAAAATCTGGAGAGTTGAAAGGTATGATGTCCTTCAAGGATGCATCTGCAGTCCTAACAAATGGGTTGTCCTGTCGTCAGGCAGCCCTTCGGTCGGCCGGATTCCAAAGTCTGGGTCTGGCCTCGGCTGGTGTCGCACTTCACCCGACGTCATCTCTGCTGGTCTTTGGGTATAAAGGCATCAGCCGACGCCATTTTCCTCTGTCTTTCTTGCCGCGTGGCGCCCGAAGCAGAAGCTGTTCGCAAGTGCCGGTCGGTCAGATCCAGAGATTACTACTACCGAATACTACTTTGAAGACTTCTAAAAAGCTAAGTACCCCGTTGGGGACTCTTTCTTGCCTCAGCCGATTGTCAGAAAAAGTGAATAACTGTTTAACTTGTGGGAAACAAATACTTCATAAAGATTTCCACTCTTACTGCTTACCTTGTTTAGGCCCAGACCACGACGTAGCAGCCTGTTTAGCCTGTGCTTCCTTCAACCGACCGAACGCTTAGGCGCGGTCGGAGTTTGCTGAACAGTTTTTCGGCTCAGATTTTGCGTACATTATGCCGCCGGATCCTCCGAATTCTCAAATTGTTAAAGCGAAAAGAAAAGACCGACACTCGCGGTCCGCGGTTTCGGCCGAAACCACGGTTAAGCAAACCGCGAGTGTCTCGGTTTCGGCCGAAACCGAGCAAACGGGTCAATCTTCAGCCGAATCCATGACTACTACCGAGGCTCCTGCTACCCTAGTTGAATCGGCCTCTGAAGTTTTGCCTATTAATGTGGTTCCTCTAGAATTATCGGACACCATCCCTTTGGATGTCTCTACCCCAGCACGTGGTGCTGCTAGGCCTCCTGCAGCCATGTCTATAAAGGCCTTTGCCAGGGCTAAAGCAGCCAAATCTGCTAAATCTGTGCCTGTTAAGTCCCCCTCACACAGGCCCAGTTCCAGTTCTCAAATGCTTACTCTGGCAGAGGATCTCATCTCTTTAATAAGGGGATCCCAATCTAACCCAGACAGGGCCTCTCAGCCTCCAGAAAAGAGACCTAGAGCAGAGCCCCCTGAGCCAATGTCCTCAGATGATTCTTCTGATGATTCAGACAATACAGACCATCCAGAGGCTCCTTTTTCTACTTATGAAGATTCCGATGCTGAAGAATCTATTCCTTCTGCCTCTCCACCAGAGGAATTTTCGTTTGGGGAAACCTTACATGCCATGAGAGAGCAATTCCAATGGCAGGGACAAGATTTCTCTGATTCAAGAAAAAGGCTTAGGACCTTTCTACATTTACCGCAACATAGGCCCTTAGCTATACCTCCAGTTCTTCCTGTTGTGGATGATGCATTTAATGATGTTTGCACTGCTCCTGATACTTTACCTCCAGCCCCTGCCAAGCCCGATAGGTTTTACAGGGTACCGGACACTCATCACCACCTATACAAGGCTCCCCTTGCAGATCCTGAGACTATCTCCCAGGGGCCTAAGGCAGTAGCTTCTACCTCAGCAAAAAACCCTCTCCCTTCTGAAAGGGAATCCAGGTCCTTAGAGATGGGGTAAAAAAGTTTACACCTCTGCTACTCTCTCAGCTAGAGCTTTGAACTGTCAGTTTCATATGATCCAATACCAAGAGTTTATGCTTGATCAGTTAACTAAGAAACTGTCCTCTGATGATTCCTTAGATAAGAAATATGTTTTAGAAATGGTGAATAACATTCAGCAGGTTAGTAACCATTCTTTAAAATGTGGCTATGATGCACTGGAGGCTTCATTTAGATCAGCCATGACTGGCACAGTTATAAGAAGGCATGCATGGTTGAAAGAACAGGTCTTGCCGGATCATGTTAAAGCAAAGCTATTAGATGCTCCTATGGATAAGGTCAGTCTATTTGGTTCTCCTGCCCAGCAAGTAATGAAGAAAATGGAAGAGAAGGCAAAATCTGTACAAACAGTTAAAGATTTCTTACAGGTTCAGCCCCCAAGGTTTAGCAGGAACTGGCCTTCCAAAAATTGGTCCTTTCCAGACTCCTCTAAATCTCAGAGAGGCAGGAATAGACGTTCCAGAGGCAGAAATCAATCCAGAGGAGGTGCCTACAGAGGACGCCAGTGGCAAGGCAATAACCAACGAGGCACAGACACAACCACTTCCACTGCAACAGGACAATCACAGTGACTTGGCTCTGACACCGCCTACCAGGGAACAAATAGCAGCACCCTTAGGCGGAAAGTTAGCCTTATTTTCAAAAAATTGGCACTATATCACAAGAGACAAGTGGATTTTGCAAACTATAGACCAAGGCTACAGGTTTCATTTCCACACCTTACCAGTAAAAAGAGGAATGCCAAACCTACCTCCAAATCAAAAAACAGAAGCTCTAAAACAGATAGCTCAATTAACAAAGATGAGAGCTGTGGAAAGGGTACCACCTACAGAACAGGGCAAAGGATTCTACTCCAGACTCTTCCTAGTACCAAGAAAAGAGAAAAGTTGGAGACCTATTCTCGACCTGTCCGCTTAAACACATTCATCATTGTTCCAAAATTCAAAATGCTGACCCTACAGCAACTTCTTCCCATGCTGGGCAAGGAGTGTTGGCTGGTAACTCTAGATCTCAAGGAGGCATACCTGCACGTCCCCATACGACCAAATTGCAGAAGATACCTCAGATTTCTTGCAGGATCAGAGCATTATCAATTCTCAGCATTGCCCTTTGGCTTATCTACTGCCCAGAGTATTCACAAAATGCCTGGCATCAGTAATCGCTCATTGCAGGCTACAGGGAATCCAAATTTATCCATACCTGGACGACTGCCTAATACAAGCGGACAACAAAAGCAAGCTGACAAAAGACTTACAAAGAGTCATTTGCTTACTACAAGTCCTGGGATACACAGTCAATTTAAAAAAGTCAAGACTGATACCATCCCAAACAAGAACATTCTTGGGTGCAGAATTGGACACAGTAAAACAGATGGCATTCCTAACTGCAGAAAAACAAGAACAACTCCCTCTTTACTTCTTGGCATTAACAAAGCAGAACAAACTAACAGCAAGGAAAGTACTGCAGGCCTTGGGCTTCATGGCATCATGCATAATCCTGGTCCCCCATGCCAGACTGCATATGAGAGCTACAGTGGTACCTAAAGAATTTATGGTCTCAACACAGGCACAGCTTAGAAACCGAAATACCACTCATCCCATGCCTGAAACAAGAGTTCCTATGGTGGGCTCAAGCATGCCAGTCAAACCCAGGCTTGCCCTTCCACAACTTTCAAGCAAGCCAAACCATCACAACGGACGCCTCAGACCTAGGTTGGGGGGCATATGCTGGACAAATGCATACAAGGATTATGGACTCCAGACCAGCTGCACCTGCACATAAATCAAAAAGAAATGCTGGCAGTAAAACTAGCAATCCAGAATTTCAGACCATTCCTCAAAGAAGGCCATTTAATGATAAGGACAGACAACACCACAGTCATGTGGTACATCAACAAACAGGGAGGCACTCATTCATACCCCCTATGCCGAATGACTCTGGACCTATGGAATATGGCTCTGAGCTACAACATCCAGTTACAGGCAATATTTGTACCGGGAAAAGAAAACAACCTAGCAGACATGTTAAGCAGAACTACCTCTGATGCTCACGAATGGATGCTACACCCGGACATCTTTAAGGCCATCACAAAGAAATGGGGAATGCCACAAATAGACCTATTCGCATCCCCACTCAATCACCAGCTCAAGAAATTCTGCACAAGGACATACCACCCACTTGCATGGAAGGTGGACTCTCTATCCTTCAGTTGGAAAGGCCTGACAGCATATGCATTTCCACCTCTTCCTTTGATGCACAAGGTACTACTGAAAATCAGAGAGGAACGTCCAAGGATAATTCTGATAGCTCCAAATTGGCCAAGACAACACTGGTATCCACTGCTGAGGAGCATGTCTCGGGGGAGAACGTGGACACTACCCCTGATGCCTTTGATGTTAACTCAGAACGACTACAACATCATGCATCCAAACCTAAAAACTCTGCAACTGACTGCCTGGAACATTACATAACAGCAACTA
The DNA here is from genome assembly GCF_019279795.1 of Protopterus annectens. NCBI lineage: Eukaryota > Metazoa > Chordata > Ceratodontiformes > Protopteridae > Protopterus > Protopterus annectens. The sequence continues at coordinate 321,278,220 of NC_056750.1, read as the reverse complement.
ACCCAGATTTATCCCAAAGGGTTAAAGACATTATCCTTGAGGCCCGCAGACCTTCAACAAGAATGAACTATGCAGGAAAATGGAAAAAGTTTGTCATTTGGAGTACTGAAAGAGGAAAAGATGTGTCAAAGATAGGTATTGCTAACATCCTGGAGTACTTGGCAGAGCTTCTCCATACAGGCCTGTCCTATTCCTCCATCAAGATACATGCATCAGCTATTTCTGCAGAATACAGCTTTGATCCCCCTGTCTTCTCACATCCTCTACTCAGGCAGTTCCTCAGAGGAATCAAGAATGTAAAACCTCCTAGGAAACCGCCATTACCAGCATGGGACTTGAACTTTGTGCTAGAAAAATTGACACTCCCTCCATTTGAACCAGCAGCAACAGCAGATCTTCAACACCTATCCTGGAAAACTGCTTTCCTACTGGCAATTACTTCAGCAAGAAGGGTTTCGAACTACAGGCCTTAATGGCAGTACAACCCTTCCTAATCTTCCATCAAGATAGTGTCCATGAGAACTAATCCTACATTTATGCCTAAGGTGGTATCCAGAGTGTCTCTAAACCAGGCAATCCACCTACCTACCTTCTTTCCCAATCCACAGAACAGGGGAAAGACTGCTGCATACCTTGGATGTACATAGACAGTTGCGCTACTACCTGGACAGAACCAAGGGCAATAGAAAAACTGACCAGCTTCTAGTAGCTTATGCAACAGGAAGGGAAGGAAAAGCAATTTCCAAACAGACAATCTCCAAGTGGATAGGAAATTGCATAAGATTCTGTTACTCCTACCATGGAAAGCAAATTCCACAGAACATAAGACCTCACTCTACAAGGGCTACAGCCACTACCACAGCTTTCTTACGAGGAGTGGCTACCAAGGATATTATTGAGGCGGCTACTTGGACCTCCGTGCATACATTTGCCAAGCATTACAACTTACCTCTATACTCTAGATCCCGAGCAGGGTTTGCCACTGCTGTATTGCAAGGGATCCTAACTACACCATAATTCTTCTTCCTCCTCCCTAGTTTGGCTATGGTATTCTACCCATTTGTTAGGACTGCAGATGCATCCTTGAAGGACATAGTACAGTTTTGTACCTACCATAAATGTAGATGTCCGAACAGGATAGCATCTGCAGTCAGGATTACCCACCCTCCTTCCCTCTGTGGTACTCCTAGGGTATTTACCCTCCTAATAGCTAGCTAGGGGATCTCTTATGGTGTATTTGTTTGTATATATGTACATACATGCTTATTTTTGTGTTTGCCTACTATTTTTTTTGGAAACATTGGCATTTACCCAAAATTTAGTTTTCCAAGAGGGCAACTGGCATCTGGGGCAAGAAACACTGAGGAAAATGGCGTCGGCTGATGCCTTTATACCCGAAGACCAGCAGAGATGACGTCGGGTGAAGTGCGACACCAGCCGAGGCCAGACCCAGACTTTGGAATCCGGCCGACCGAAGGGCTGCCTGACGACAGGACAACCCATTTGTTAGGACTGCAGATGCTATCCTGTTCGGACATCTACATTTATGGTAGGTACAAAACTGTACTTTCTGTTGACTGTAAGCTCACAATATCTGGATAAACATAAAATTAATGGGGAACATTATTATTAGGATTTGTGTTGGCATACATTTTCTGAAACAGGCGTGCATGAGAGACTGAGCGCGACAGTAAAGATGTTTGCATACCTCTAAACCTTTCGGCAGAAGAAACCTGAATAAAGCCTAAAATAGAGGGAACAAAGGCTCAAAAATAGGAACACATTTTAATTACTGCTGTTATAAAGTTGCAAACTTGTTTAAAAGGATTTGTGTAAGTATTAATATTCTGAAGAAAATAGTGTGAAACCATGATTTAGTAACTTCAATCGCCAATGACTGGCAACCAACCAAATGTTTTGGGAGTAAGGGACCATAAAAGTAAATGCCTGGATATTTTTTAAATTTTATATTTTGGATGTAAAATGCTACAGCAAATTTGAAACATTAGCCGGAGGAACTATTTTTACATCAAAAATATATAAAAAAATATGTATATAGTACTTTAAAAAATAAATAAGTAAAAACACAATTTTACAGAGAGCCCATTCTCTAAGCGCAATATTGCCCTCCAGGGTGCATGTTAATGTGTAATTAATGCCCTTCCAGGGGTGTAGAAGCCCTCCACCTGCAGCGTCTGGCCTCATAACCCTGGGTGGGCGTTAATTGCACATTAACGCACACCCTTCTGACATTATTGCTTGCTTAGTCACTAAGATATATCTGTTTAGGCTGGTCTGAATTGCTTTTGCTGATTTTGTGTAGAATAGCTTGAGTCTTGAATTAATATTCCTCACCTACCTTTATGATCTTTCATATTCTTATTCTTCTGTTGCCTTTTCAACTTGAATTTACATGGATAAACATTCAGCAGTAATGAAGTCCATTTTGTAATCTTGACTTTATCTATGTAGCTCATGTGAATTTACTGCCTTTTGGCTGAAATGCATCTGGACTGGATCAGTATATTAACCCATATTTTGCTCAGGGAGGAAAACTGCAAGTAAATGGCAGTATTTGAATTTTATTCCACTCGTGTGTCGTCCTCCCAGTCAGCTTTTCAAGTAGCAGTTTCATAGTCATTGTAGGCTTATGTTGGTCTTGTGCCCCTTGGACGATCCATGAGAAAACCCCACAACACCAGCATTGTTAAAGCCTGTTTTTTTTTTCCCCAGTTAAACCATCTTAAGTGCTTCAAATCTTTTATTAGTGTCGAAGTACTTTCAACTATGTAGTGGATTGTGCTCTTTTACTGTTACTTTCTTTGCTTGATCTTTAGTCAAACCTTCAAATGTAGTAGGCTATAGTAACTCTCTCGTTACAGATTTTAGTATTTTAGTCAGTTTGGGGATGCTGTCTCATATCCATTGTGGAAAAGCCTTTATCAGGAAAAACATGAAGGGGAAAAATCCCACTAGTATGCCACATGAAGGGGAAAAATCCCACCACGACGCCAGTCGAGGGAATCAACAGAGAAGGCTTTTACTGATAAAATGTTATTAGTGGATGGCACTATTCTTTAATGACCTCCTACACATAAGGGGGCACAGTTTTCTGAAATACCAGCATTCTTACTGACAGTGCTGCCTAAGCCCAGTACATATGCCTATCTTCAAATTTTGGAGAGGTAGCAGAGTTCCACTTTCTTGTGATGCATTTTCTAGCTACTGCTAGAATTGTCCGTAAAAATGAGTTGGAATTGTTCATAATATAACCTTCATTTACATTAAAAAAGATTGTTTTGGTTAAAAAGAAATCTGAAAATAAGGCTGTAAAAAATTCAATATTTTTCCAGGAATGTTTTAAATTGGGACAGTCGTAAAAAATGTGAAACCTCTCTGCTTTACAAGGTGTTAAACATCTTCAACAAATGATATTTTCAGAACTTTTAAATGTGGCTATTTTATCAGGGTTAAGAAAACTCTGTGCAAAATGTTCCATGTAAATACACTCCAGTATTGATCCCAGGAAGTGGATTTTACAGAAGATAATAGTTTGGTTTTCTCTGTCTGTGTATAATTGAGGGAGAGACCTCTGCTTCTTGTATTCCACTGTTTGATAGTTAGGGTGGTCTTATAATTTATTAAAGTGCTATGCAGTTTGCATATTATATTGTTAAATTTAAAATTATTATATAATATTTCAGATGTATAGAAAGCTAAAGGAGGTTGATTCAAATAAGATTGTTTGATTCTACAAAGATCTTGTGAGTAGGTTAATATGCTGTGTCGTAGTAACCGATCTTGTGATAGTAAATTATATTCCTTAATAATTTGAGTGTATAATGTTTCTAGATCTTTAATGCAATGCTCCCAGCATATAATTGTTTTGTTCTCCCCTTTATTAAAAAGATTAAAATATAGCTTATCTGAATAATTGTAATTCTAGAAGAAACCAATAAGTCAAGCCAAATTATAATATCTGCATTGGAGTTGCAATTTTTCCAAAGTTGTTAGTGTTGTTTAAAGCATTTAAATTTGTAGGTTTTGTTACATTATATTGTATGATATGACAGAGAAAATACCAAAATTTATTGGAAACGTTACTGAAAGAAATTTTTGAAGATAACTTATTTTTTTCAATAATATAGCTAAATGTAAGTATTTCCACTTAGAATTGTAATTTGGATCAATCCAGTTCAAAACATCCTTAGTAATGAAGCTCTGATGTAGTTGTCAGTGTCTGGAAACTTTGCCATCCAATCCAATGGCATATCATGTGTATCAAAAATCCTGTTCTTATTAGGATGCCATGAAAAGTTTATTAACATTTTGTTTGTCTCTACTAAATTTGTTTCTAGGACAAGTATCAAGTGCCAAAACAATGTACAAGATCTTTGGTAGAAGAAGGTTATCTTTAACAACTGTAAGATAAGAATGTTATTCTATTTGCTTATATGAGTATTTACTAAAGATATTGTATTTTTATAATAACTGCAGTGGTGGTGCTGCGGTAGCGTTGTCACCTCACAGTAAGACGCTGTCCGGTTCGAATCTCAGCTAGAGCGTCTTCTGCGTGGAGACATGCATGAATGGGTGTACCTTCGTTGAAGGTTGTGCGTCAGGGCTGGCAGCTCTGCATGTAAAAAATCTACTGCCAGTCATTAGCGGACCAGAGTTCCGCTGTGGCGACCCCTAACTGGGAAAAGCCAAAAGACACAACATTGTATTTTTATAATTTGTCTTTTCAGTGGTATTACTCAAGATTGTACCTATAAAGTTTAGAGAGCTTACCTGTTCTCCAATTATGTTTTGATTGACAGATTGAATTATTTCTTTATTAAGAATATGTTTAGATTTCTGTTAAAATGACCTGAAGGTTTTTGAACATGATTTATTATTGTATACAATTCAAATAACACTGTTTTTGAATTAGAGTAAAATATCAGCAAAAAGTTGTTTTAGAATTATACTGATTATAAATGTTAATGCCTTTTAATATTTGGATTATTTCTTAAGGATGCTAAAACTCCTGTAACAAGGGCAAATAAGATAGGGGATAATTGGCAACCTTGCTTAGTGCCTTTAGTAATGGATATGTATTTTGATATGAAAGAACCCAGTTTGACGTAAGCTAAGTTATCTTTATAGATGACTTTTATCATAGAGATGAAAGACAACGGAAATGCTAATGCATTTAGCATTCCAAAAAGATATTCCCAGTTGACAGAATCAAAGGCCTTTTCAGTATCTAGACCGACTAGCAGGGGGTTCTTCTTTTTCTCCATTTAGAAATTCAGTGAGGGTTAAGATTCTTGTAATATCATGGGTATGTCTTTGGTATATGAATCTAGTATGGTCATTGTGCATCATTTCTGAACTTTCATTCTGTGAACAATATGGACATGAAAATTTTATAGTTGTTATTTAAGAGAGAAATTGGTCTGTAAGATTTACAAAGTTGTGGGTCTTTGTTGGTTATAAGAGTGGGGATGAACAGGGAGTATTTCCAGGAAGGGGGAATTATATTTTTTTAGTTTGTACTTCAAGGTTTTGTGAAGTAAAAATATATAGTGGTTGCAGGAAATAGTTTGTAGGTTTCTCTTTATCTTTTATTTCATTTAGGGATATTTGCTTCTCAAGACGTGTTGCAAGATTGTTTGGAATTACCTTTAAGTTAAGATAATATAACTCTTCATCAAGTGCTTTTACTGTTTGAGTTATTAGAATTATAATGCTTAATGTAGTGAAACCTAAAAGGATCTAAAATATCACCTATGTCATATACTGTCTTGTTAATGGGTTCATGTAATAGATGTATAATATTGTTTGATTTGAAGTGAAGCTTGGCTCTTGCTGATAAATTATGTATATGTTTTGGTGTGAGAGCATAAGAGTTTAATTTCATCCTTTCTAATGATAAATTTGTTTTATGTGTTAAAATATCTAAGTATTTTTATTTAGTTCATCTGTTTCCTTTATTTCATCTGATGTTAAATGTGTAGTTTTGGATTTAAGAATTGAAAGCTGTAATTGTATGTTTTGCAATTCTGATTCCCATTCCATTTTGTTTTTGTGCCAAGCAACAGTTCTCATACAGATATAGGCATTTAAAGCATTCCAAACCATTATTATATTAGTTTATTTCTAGAAAAAAAATGTTCATTTTGATAAAGGCCATGGTTTAAAATCTTTGAGTTTGGTATTGTAGGCAGTATTCTAGTTATAGAAGTTAAGTAGGTAAATTCTAATTGTATATCCAACATGACCATCATGATCAGATATAAGGAAAGGAAGTATAGAAAAAGCTGAATTTTAATTTCAAATCATTGGAAACTAGAATCCTGTGTATTCTTGTTTGGGTCTTGAACCTGTGATCATTATGTGAAAAACAAAGCGATTTGTTGCATTTAGAATTAAATGCATCACACAGGTTAAGAAAATCAGTCCATTCCTTAGTGTTTTGCTGTGGATGCCAGTCTGAGTGGATGATTGTTTGTGGTATCAAGGCTATCTAAAATGCAATTAAATTACCCCCTAAAATAAGATTGCCTTTAAAGACGTTAGTTATAAAATCAAGGTGGCGTTTTGTGGTTAACACTCCTAGTCATGGAAACCAATAAAGATTAGTTAATGTCCAAAGTCTGTTAAGCTTTAAGTTAATGGCTAATAATCTCACCAGGTGTTTTTACATGTATAAAATTTGTTGATGTATAACTTTTATCTTTCTATAAAGTCATGACACCCCTCGTTTTTGATTTGTATGAAGAGCATGCTAATATTGTATAATTGTTACTATTCTAAACATATTTCTCTGTGGATTTAAAATGGGTTTCTTGTAGAAAAACAACTTGTGATTTGTTTACTTTTAAATGTCTGAACAGGTTTGACCTTTTCTTTGGATTACAACCATTGATGATTAGAGAAGTTAAAGTTAAACACATAGGCAGTTATAAAGGTAATTTAAGTAATAATGTGTAATTTTTTGATCACAAAACTTTCTGCTATCTAGAGAAGCCCCAACTTTTGCAAGTATATATAGTAGATTTGAAAGAATGTTGACTATAACTGTAGTATAAGACATTCTGTATTCAGGCCTGAATGTAAAAAAAAAAAAAAAAAAAAAAAAAAAACAGAATAAATGTAACAGCATAATGACATAGAAAATTATATTTTCCAAAAAAATCAACAAGGAGTTATTAAAATTCCCAATCTGAGAGGTTAGCTGAAATCGGTCAGATTTCTTTCCTTAACTGTCTTAGCCATACCCAGTAGCTCTGATAAGTTCTAAAAGTGAGACGTATATTACATAGACATAGTTGGTCTGAACAGCTTTAATTGGAGTATATGATGATCAATAAGGATATAAGTCTCAAACTTTCAAAAGAAATTAAACATTAAAACAATTAAAATCTAACCTCAACATTATTAACTATCTAATAATTATGAAACTTTTGTGAAAGAATATAAGGATGCATTAATTTGTTATCCCTATTAATTATAATGGATAAATGCATTGCAGAGGCATACACAAAGGAGCCAATTCTTACTATTATAACAATACAAGATCTTTTGTTTTAGTATAAACATTTCCAATAATTCTAGGAAACTGTTACCAATGAAATACAAAAATAAAAAATATCCATTTTTTAGAAGTAATGTAACAGATGTGTGAGGGTGTAACTCAACAGCATGACATTAAAATTTCTGTATATATGTTGCTAGAGATGAAACCACAAGAGGCAAAATAAATATTACTACTTTAAATGAAAATAACCTTTATGATGCATGCTTGCTTTGTTCTTAAAAAAAGTTAACATAAAGCTTTAAATGAAATATCTTATGACCACTCTTGTATTCTCTAAATAACCACAGAAAAAATGCTATTAATTATCTTAAAGCTAAAAGAAGATTCATATTTTTTCATACTTTTCTTTATAAATCTAGACTGAAGTACAGAAAACACTTGGAGGAAGAAACTTTTTTTATTTTCTTTCTGTTTTTCTTTTCTTCCTCTTTCCTTCTTTCTTTCTGTCTCTTTCCTTTTAACAATCAGATATATTAATTGAGATTCTAGGAAACCATTCGTGATACCATATAAACATACATGCACCTATACAAATACCTGTATGCATTTTATTTACACTCACATAAATAAATGCATACACTCTGATACATATACATACGTACTCGTACATTTAGATACATAAATAAACACATACATGCGCAAATATCTTTGTACGTATATCTGTTCATTTACCTATCTGCCTACAAGCAAGTGAAAGTTTAATATTGTCAACAAGGTAACCTCTATTAAAAGAAAAAATGTGAGTCCCTATCACATAATTGCTAGGATGCTTACAATTAGGAAGCAGTATCAGGAGAAGTTGCATAAATACCTTTCTGACAGCATCAAAAACATTTATGGTATCGTCAGATTAACGTTTTACTGTTACAATGCAGTGTAATAAACCTTTATAAATAATAATTGATTCTTTGCAAACTGTTTCTTATTTTATCTTCATTAGTTAAATTGATGTTGCAAGCTAAGTAGTTGGAAGTTATTTAGCCAATAAAGGTGTTTTAAACTGTTCTTGATTAAAATGAGAAATTAAGCTTATAAATCCTTAAAATTCCAGACATTTTTGACTGTAAACATATTTAATGCAAGAGGCGCACTTGTAATGTAATCCCCCTCCCCCATTTCCTGTGAGCTACAGCATAAAGGAACGACCTGGGAGCTTCTCGGATTACTGTAAAGAATCTGCGCAGTTTAAACAGCTCTCAAGGCTTCTCGAGGTAAGAAAAGCTTCACCTCAAACTGAAAGGAAGTTTTATAAAAAAAAAATGCTATTTAATGGAATTAAATAGAAAAATAAGTTTAAAAATGATGCAGCGAAGTCTTGTGATAGTTCTTTGAGTATTTTCAGTTAAATATACACTTCAGACATTGATTTGGTATCATCCAGGCCGTTTTGAATTAAAACACGTTAAGTATGTGATTGAGTACATTTAAACATTTATATTATATTGTACATTTAAATAAGGAAACACATAGTTAACTGTTTAAATTATAGTAGTTTGACATGCCGACAAAAAGAAACCCTGCCACCACCCTTTTTATGACTTTTAAGTATATCAAGTACATTTGTTCATAAGTTAAACTAAATTTATTTACCTGAAGTGAGCAAGGAGATTTTTACCATATTCATACAGATTGTCTTGGTAAAATGTCATGAATTAGCATTTTGTGCTTTAGTTACATGATTAAGTTCAAATATAGTTACAAAGATTGCAAACATTACTTTCTTCCTTGCCACTCTTTAAACATAACCTCAAAAAAACACCTCCAAACACACTGGTTATGCCCCTGCAGCAACCCTGACTAACCATTTCCTTTTACTAATTATAGCTCCCTTTACTACTAATTCCTCCTATTCTCATTACTAACACTCTTAATGCATTGTTACATGCTAATTCCTTGTAAGATAGACTAACTGATACTCCCAAATTAATATGCCAACAAACTCTCTCTAGTATAAGTATTAAACTTATTAGAGTAACTTCCTTCTCTATCATATTATTACTTGTTGTACAGCATACTTTTTATTTCTAGGTAGTATTTCTTGTTGTACTTTTATTATAATCTTTTCTGTTAATTTCTAATTTTTTAATTTTTAATTTAAACATTTTTAGTTCTATAATTGCCGGAGCTTTTCTCCCCAGGCCTCTACTGAAAATGGAAATATATCCAGTTAGACTAGCCCGGTTAACAAATGTAAAATAAAATAAAATAAATAAAAAGTGTCCAGATTGAGTCCACTTGCTGCTGAAAGGAAAAGTGTTAAAGAAATGAGTTATTTGTCAGAAGATACTTTGAGAGATTTACTTGTAACAGATGACATATCAGTCTTTTGTTTGTTCTTTTTAGCATCTGTCCATAATTTTTTCCTCCCGATCTTCTCTTTAAAGAAGAGAAAGAACAGTCTATGTCTTCAGGAATATTAGTTAAATTATTTTTTATGTATGCAGATGATTTGTCTAAGCTGCCGAAGGTTTTTATTCCATTGCAAGAGATGTATTTTAATTCTTGCTGGGTACATTATTTGAGCCTTGAGGTTATTTTGTTTTAAAAGTTGTACAAATGGTCAGTAGTTTTGTCTTTTGTTTTAAACTTTAGCTGAATAATCATTGTTGAACCTGATATAACTTTGGTTGAATTTTAAAGGGGCTTTTATCCATGCAATTTTTAATACAAGTTCCTTATCTGTATAGGAAAGAAATTTAACAACAATGGATCTTGGTGTGGCTGAGGAGGAAGTAGGTGCTGGTTTACCAATTGCTCTGTGGGCACTCTATTCCATAGGAAAAACCTTCCTATAAATCTAATATTTTAGGGGTCCAAGAATTCAGAAAAAAAACGGCCTCTGCTTCAATTTTTTTTTATCTGGTAGTCCAAAAATTCTTATTACATCTCCTTTCCCGATGTTCGAGATCATTTTCTTATTTTGCAACCAAGTGTTTGCTTAATGAGAAAATCAGTGTGTAATGATCTCCCATCTGTGGCTGGTAAAGCTGTCTGTATATCCAGTAGTTTGTTTTGATGCTGTTGAAATAATTCATTGAAGGCTTTGGTTTGTTTTAAACTGTTTTCTCAAGTTTTCTAGGTTTTGTTGAAAGTCCTCTACTTTTAAGGATAGTGCCTGTAAAGTGGAGAGCTGTTCATGTTTCTTCAGAGTATGTCTCGGATTATTTGACAGGAATTTTTAAAATAAGGTCATCAAAGTTCATAGTCTTACAGTTTAAGCAGTAATAAAGTCTTGTCAAAATTATTTGTAGTTTATAGTCGAATCCCTGTCCAAATAAATAGTTTTACAGAGCTTAAAATTTTGTGCTGCATTCAGATAGCCTTCTTGCCCCCCCCCCCCCCCCCCCAGAGTATGATTTCTGTGCGAGGCAAATGCATTATTTTTAGACAAGGATATTTCTTTGTTTCTTTTACTTCTTAGGATCTTACTTTTTGGATGCTTATGTGAAGAGGTATACAGAAATGAGGTTTCCCAATGTGTAGTGGGTAGCATGTCAAACTTTACTGTAATTTTATAGATTTTTAAAAAGTTGGTAGTCAGACACCTGATGCTCAGTCTGCTGCTTCTAAGAAAGCTGACAGGATGTACAAAAATTCCATAGCTAAATGGAATCTTAGGCACTTAGACTGATTCTACTGGGATTACCGATGGTGCTTGTTTTATATTTTCTCTAGCTGGCATCCATCTCTTTAGACTGAGATCATACTGTGTCAGAAATGAGCCAGATATGTTCATTTCACTTTTGTCTGATATAGTTTGGTCTTGTGTAAGTGGCAGTAGGTTTTGGGGTGTCCACCGTAGAATCATTTGTCTGTGTTTATACGATCCAGTGTATTCTGAAGGCATCATGTCGTTGAACAGTTACTTTAGAGCTCATAACTATAGAGAATGTCTGCTTCAAGCATGAGTATTGCTGCTACTGCTGCTTTATCCAGTACTAAGAGTAGAACGCTGTCTCTTTAGCAGCCTTAGTTTTAGATTAAGGATTCGTGGTTACTAAACAGATAAAAGAAGATGCTTATGTCTTTTACACTGGGTGTTATAACACTTGTATTATCTTATAAAGAGTAATATTTTAAATAAAAATACTCCTTTTTCAGCTTACCTACTTAATCCATTTTAGTAAAAACACTCAAAACGGACGTGGGTAAAAGCAGGGTGCCAAAAAAGTCCAAAACAGAAAAAGGAAAATGCACTAAGCTAACACACTGCAGACGTTTATTCGAAAACAAGCAGCAAACAAAAAATGGTGAGCGCTTTCACAACATAAGTTGCTTCACCATTTTAGCCCTCTGGGAAGGTCATAGCATATCCTGGTGCAAGGCACATGCTGTCTCATATCCACACACATAGCACACACCTAAAGGCAGCTTCATGGCTTGCCAGTTCACCTACAGCACTTCTTTGGTGTGTTGGGAGGAAAGAAGCTTCCTCGCTCAAAGGTTCAGTTTAATGAATTAAGAAAGTTCATGATTACAAATATGATTTGCATGTGAGTGGTCTGTTGATCATTGAATTGCATGAATTCTTTCATGTTGTACATCCTGTTCTCCCAGTACTTTATGGGCTTCCTAAGGTTCATAAATATCTGCGTGAAGCTCCAATGTGACTGTGTCTGGACAAGGTTGTCTTACTGAACCATTATCTGTTTTTGTTGAAAAGGTGTTAATTTTCAATATTAGATAGGGTTGGGACAGTACTTTTAAGGCAGTAAACATTGTGTCTGGTCTCCATCAGTGGTATAAAGGTTTTGATGACACAACTTCTTATTTGTTACACTGGATGTAAATCTTTATTTACTGTCATACCCAATGATTTTGGCGTACATAGTGTTGGGCAGTTTTTGTCACAATGTACTAATTTCTCAAACAGCAAGATTAATTTGATTTATTATTTGATCTCATTCTTCAGAATTTTCTTTTGTTAAATTTTACCCACAAAGGACTGGTGTAGCTATGGGTACTGTTTGTGCCAACAGCTACACTAATATGATGATAGTTTTGTGGGAGCTGACTGATATTCTTGCAAGGAATCTTTTTGGTCCCTGTATGAAATTGCATACGTTTTGTAGATGTGTGTTTTGTGTAGACAAGCTCTTTGATGCTATTGCATAATTTCATCGAATATTTGCATACTACCTCTTTTTTGAAATTTACTTTTAAATACTCTGGCTCATCTATGGAGTTTTTACATGTTAGTTTTTAAAAACAATAATAGTTCAGTTAATACTACGTTGCATAAGAAATCATGTTAGAAGCATTCTGTACTTCATAGATCTAGTATGCATCCTTGTCTTGTTTATAAAAATGTTTTGAAAGTTCAGTTTATAAGGGCAGCTAGGTTGAGTAATGATGAGGGTCTTTGATTTTTAATATGTGCAGTGCTTTTTTGAGTAGAGATTATATGGCAAAGGAAATAGACAATACTGTTTCTGTCGTTATGTTGTAGACATGCTAGTGCTTAGCCCTATTTTTCTGAACCTATAGATGTAGAGAGTGAAGTACCTAGAGACTTGAATGCTGTCTCTAGGGTTGTGTTAACATACTCAAACAATATTAATGAGATGTGCAATACTGTTAAAGGAAATGGCCCATACATATGGTAAAGAATGACTTTAAGAGAATTCTGGGTGATTCTTGCAAGAGTGATAAATCTCTTAAATGACAATTGTGCTATAGACATAATAAACAACATCCTTTAGTTCCAAAATGTAAAGGCACTTTTCCATGTAATGATTGTAGTGCTTGTAATTATATTTTGCATACATCTAATTACATACACCCTGATACTGATAGATATTATACTTCACAGCTTTTATGCCGATTGTAGAAGAGGAGTAATAATGATAATAGGACCAAATGTTATGAGTTGAGATTGATCTTGGAACTGCCAGCCGCCAGCCGAAGGAGGTTCAGGTCTGAATGATACTGTTAAAGAACAATTCTCAAATTACATAATTTTGTTTTTTAAATATATGTGCGTGCTTAGTTGTGTGTGTTTTCATATAGTCTGAAGTGTGTTGTATGGAGTGAAAGCATTTACTACCTTTTATAAAAAGAATTTATCATTTTTTTATCCTGTCCTTGGTCATGCTGGGTGGTCTTTCTTAGTTCATTTGAGCTCTCCTTTGAGTTGGAATCCGATATCTGAAGAGAAAACCCTGTACCTGTCCAGATTCTGAATCATGATCCTCTTCAGGAAAGGCAGTATCCCTCTTTCTTTTACCAGAGACTATTTTACAAGAAGGATCAATAGCCTGAATTAAACCCTGAGTCAGACCTAGTAACCCTTTCTAAGAAAATTTGAGGAGGAGTAGATATGCACTTATTTTTCTGTTTCTTTTTGACAGGAAAATTGGGACCAACAGTACTACTAATGGTAGCAGCAGCTTCCCCATGTATGGGCACAACATTCTGACAAAACAGGGAAGTATTCCCTATTCCCTTTCCCAGGACTCAACAGCCACAGAAGACGTGGCTAACCTCTGGTCCATAATGGCTGTAGGTGGTACACCAGAGGGATCCTGGGCAAAAGATGAGTGGTATGAGGTACAACTAATGGCCACAGCACAGTCACTCGCCTGAGGATGAAGAAAATCGTGAGTATACTGTAATGGCAAAGGCTTTGCTTACCATTTTCATTTTGTGTCTAGAAGGACTGACTGGGACCTGCAGACTGTTTCATGGTCAAGCCAAAAATGGTGCTCTTTCTTGTAGCAAGCAAGTAGCAAGTTACTGTAAAAAAACAAGTGTCTTTAAAAGTCACTTTTTTCAAAATGCAATGAAAAGCACTATAAAATACTTTATAAAATACTTTACCAGCCCCACAAAGTAAAATAAACACAATTTCTTCACAGAAAAAAAATGGGTTACAATTACTATAAACAACTTTTAAACTCACAGGAGAAAAACAGCTCTCCCATTTAAAAGTACAGTACAGTCTCATGACAGTCTGTTAAAACACAAACTCCTATTTTTAAAATAATTTTCCTGAAGAGGAAAGTATTTGTAGTAATCAAAAAATAAGTAATGGAAGTTTTTCTTTTCCCCAAAGGCAACTTGTCTGCCCAGCAAAGGAGCAGCACAAGCTAACTGTCGATTTCTCGAAAGCCTCAGAAGAGTGCACTCTTCAGCACCAGTAAAGCTCTGGAGGACTTTGCTTCCAAATTTGTCTTTTAGTCAGCTTATCTCAAGCTGCCAGACAGTTTTGATAGAGGAGATGCCATGGCGCTTTGGAAGCTGGCTGTCTTGTTATATCGTTGGCAGGATATAACCTGTATGACTTAGGCTACTGCAGCAGTGATCATTTGAACATACTGTTATGGTAAGCTTACTTACACAACTGTACTTTTCCTTTGTGGCAACACTGGATATGGAAGGTGCTTATCAAAGCAACTTTCCATCATTTCAGGTAATACAATTTAGTTTTCATGTTTGCTATTTGAACTGTCCATGACCTCCAGAGTATTTACAAATTTAGCTGTAGGATTTGTAGATCTGAGAAAAATACAATCTTCTGTATGTGGACAGTTTGATAATGGCAGAATCAAAAAAAAAAAAAATGTTCATCCAGCAGACACAACAAAACAGTTACACTTTTCCTATTCTTCCGAATGACTATAGGTTTAACCAAGTAAGTTGTGGTTCCCGCAATGAAAAAAAATCTTTCTTTAGCACAGTCATAGTTTCAAATGTTCTGATGGAAATTGTTCCAACAGAAGAGAAGCAAACCCATATACTGCATACAGATTTAACTGGGTAACCGATTAACAGTTATACATCTCCTGGAAGCTTTCAGGTAGATATCTGACATCATTGTAGTACCTTCCAATGTAATAGCACCTTTATAAATTTGTTGGGCCACTCCAAAGACAAGTTTGTCAACACACAAAAACTGAATTCCTGTATTGAACAGGGCTATCAAACCTTCCCGTAAGAATACACTTCTTTCCCTGTCTGGCATAGAGTTTAACACAATTTTCAGGTTTTGCCTAGGGGATCATTTTCAACATCATATCAGTGCAAGGTAGATTGGCTCAGTAAGACAAGTGTCTTCAGCTCAACTTTGAGGAATTGAAAGCTGTTCAAGACCAACCGTAGTTTACTAAAACAACTTGTAGTCAGGACATTTACAGATCAGGGCAGACATTTGTACTTAATGTGGTACACAGACAGACAAAGAGGAAGTACAGCTTTTCAGCTGGGCAAAGAGACTCGTTCTGATACAAACAACTCATTTGCTCCAGTCACATCTCAGCAGCATACACTACTAGTGGAGAATCATTGGATAGTTGTGCATAGCAGGAGTACAGCATGGATTTATGAATGAAGTTCGTCCAGCCATTTTTAGATTAACACAGGTCACGTTAATATGGGAATTTCAAGCAGTGGGCCTTACCAGAAATTACAGCAGTCAGGACAAGACGTTCGTGCCTAGCTTTCCTGACAGCATGGTGTGGAAAACTGATGCATTCAAATTCACATACAATCTCTGACATTAGTGTATGCTCCCCCATCTACCCTGTTCAAGAGACAATTACTGAAGCTGTAATAAGACAAAGCCATTCTAATTCTGATAGCTGTTTAAAAGCATATGATATTCTCTACCAGTGACCTAATTTTTTTTTTGACCAGCATGGGCATTAACTTTACAGAGGTCCTTGGACTGAACAAGAAAGCTGTGTTTTGCATTTTCTTCTGAGAATATGAGCGTTTCAGTATAAAGAATGTAATTTTGATCTTTAAAAGTGATTTATATTCTTCCCAGATCTTTAATATCCTTAAGATAACCAAGGAACCTAATAAAAGAAAATTGTACACCCAACAATGGGCATCAACTTTAAATTCTAATACTCTAAGATCAAGGTCAGGAATATAGAGACTGCGTGTGGGAATGGGGGGGCTTACAGGATTTAAGTCAACGATCTCTGTCTTGTAGTAATTTCTTTTCTCTGAGGTATGGTGATCTCTGAGATAAGTGTACAAGTAGATGCCATTGTACCTATTCTCAAAAAAAGTTAATACTAGCATGTTGTAAAATACACTCTAGTTTGTGAAGTAGCTTCTGCATTTTAACAATTTCTTTGAATTGTATTTGGGGAGGGGGGGCAAACAGTATGTTCCTTAATCATTATATCGCACGACATTTGCAAGTACGTAGAATCTTTCATAGGTTTTGCTGCTGAACATTATTTCCTAATGTGCACTGCCTAAACTGCCCCCAACAAGGCATATGCAAGTACACATTTAGGACTACTCCATGATTTTATTGAGCAGAAAGCTACAAATAGTACATCATTCGGCAGACACAAACATTAAAATACACTAACATTCATCATGGTGCTTGTCTGGGCTTAGGGGACCAGTGTAGTTTCACATTCTCAAACTTGTCATCCTCGCCTGCCAGTTACTTTCTGAGTGCTAGTTTTAATAGCAAAGGGAAAACTGTACAAAATGCAAGTGCCAAGCTCCCACTGAAGCACTGATGGGGTTTCCAGAGGTTTACAAACAGGGAAATACAATTTTCCATCTGCCACGTGTCAGGAGAATGTTGATACTGGCCAGGGAGGAAAAAATGCACACAACTGACACAACACACAGATGAATATGGCCTCCCAGAAGCTTCCCAGTTTTAAATTACACAGCACCATAAAATTCAGAAATTTTAAATATTAATCTCCTCAACTAGATACAAGCAAAACAGTAGTTAAAACACGCTGTGGTAAAGTAATGACAAAGGTGACCGCAAGCATCATCACACTTAAAAATCCAGGAGAAAAAGAAGCAACATCAACATAATCCTTTCTAAAATCAACTGAATCATCTCATGATTAGTTATTTTTGACATTTTTCTTTACAGCAGTATATTGGACAGTAAGAGCTTAACTGTATTATGGCATTAAAATCAAATCTAGTAATACTGTCAGTCATGACCCCACTGATTTGCTAAGCATTTGAAATATTACGTCTTGTAAGTAAAGGAGAGTGCAGTGACGCAACATAGGTTAAGTTGTTGTTCTTTCGGCTTTTCCCGGTTAGGGGTCGCCACAGCAGAACTCCGGTCGTTAATGATTGGCAGTAGAATTTTTTACGGGTGCCGAGGTGCCAGCTCGACGCCCAACCTTAAACGAAGGCACGCCCATTCTACGCATGTCTTTCGAACACCACTCGACCGCGGGGAGGAAATGCAGACTCCACACAGAAGGCACTACAGCCGAGAATCGAATGGGAGAACCTTTTGCTGCGAGGCAACAAAGCTACCGCTGCACCACCGACACAACATACGTTAAGTAAGGTTGGAAAAGCATAGAAGAACCTTCAGTTTTACTAGATTACAATTAGAATGCTTCAAGTCTGTTATCTGTCCTGGGACCCCTACTGTTTGGAATCTTCTTCTCAGAAGTCCAGGCAAAGACAAAAGGCCTGTGGCTAACCAAGTTTGTGGATGACTGTAAGTTGGGTGTTGTCATTGACTCCCCAAATGGTGGTAACATACTGCAAGAGGGTCTCACAGCAACTAATGACTGGTGCCAAAGTCATGGCCTCAAGCTAAAGGCAAAAAAATATATCATCATACCATTCGGCAGAAACACAGCTCCTACTGATCACCACATCAACGGCAACCCCTAAATACAACCTGTGGTGAGAGATATGGATACTTTAATGAAAATCTCGCATTCAACCATGATGTAGCGGCAGTGGTCAGGAAAGTCTTTTACTTGGTTCGTATCATAAGTAAAGGGATTGCATCCAGAAAAAAGGTTATTTCCTCTCTATATTCCTCCCTCATTAGACCAATAATTGAGTATAGCACCCAGTTTGGTTTGTACCTCTCCAAATATCTGCAGCAACTGGTAAGGCCACAGAAATACCTCACAAAGAGAATCCATAGCCTCCAACACCTGTCCTACGCAGACTGTCTCAAATCGCTATATATCTCTACTCTGTATTGTACAGATTGCTCAAAGGTGATCTGTCTCTCACCTACAAGGCAATCTTGGAACCTGCCCTACTAGAGATGCTCCATATCCTTAAGTCTAACTCCTCACACATTACCTGCTTGAAAGGTCAGAATCTAATATGCAATATCAACGAAACCTGCTGGAGAAACAGGTTTGTCTCCCAGAGGCTGCCCCATCTCTGAAATAGACTTCCCATACATGCCAAACAGAGTATCGCTCTGACCCTCTTCAGGTGCAGCCTTGATGAGTGGATGGGAAACCATAAATTTGTCCCAGGGGTTTCACCTGTGTCCCTCATTGACAGGGGGTGAAATGTGCTGACTGAGGTGTCTTTTTGGAGATAAACTGTTGGCTAGGCTTGTAAGGGCCCCAGGGCCATTAGCCTAGTAACCTGCTACGACCCTAAGAAAGGAAGTTTAAAAAAAAAAGATAAGTCTTATCTGACCATTTCTTTGAGTGCATTGGCCACAGTCTTCTACCACAACACTGGGAGCACTGCAGCTTTTGTTAAATTACTTTCATTTCCAAATTTTGTCTACCATCACCAGTTGTCTGTTCAGTTTCAAATTGACAAACCTTATAGTTTGCCTCACGAGCATCCACAAACAATTCTATTGTGGTGAAGAATATCTTAAGCATCTCTGGGTGCATAAACTTAGCACATGTGTAGGTAACATTTATGTGTGACCTCAAGAAAATTGAACCCATTAAAAAAAATAAAACATACATTGTGCCCATTGTCTGTAAACTTAATGTGATTTTGATAGTATGCATCACAGAGGTAATTCTGAATAAACATTTTTATAGTTAGTCTGATAGATGTCTGTTAGTGCTGTTTTTAGTAAGGCTTATTACTGATTGATAATTTATTGGGTCTGCATTAATTACAAGGTTAAATGTCTATATTTAAATAGAGTTGAACA
The DNA here is from genome assembly GCF_019279795.1 of Protopterus annectens. Classification (NCBI taxonomy): domain Eukaryota; kingdom Metazoa; phylum Chordata; order Ceratodontiformes; family Protopteridae; genus Protopterus; species Protopterus annectens. Next base: position 321,258,751 of record NC_056750.1, on the reverse strand, counting down.
CTGAAAGGAAGTACATTGAAAATGTATCTATAAATTAAATACTCCAAAGTTGTCCTTGCTGATACTTTCTAAGTTTTCTATAAATATTTAGTAACTGTATGGATCATTCCTTTTTCAGTTGTCAGCCACAGCAAACACTGAGCAAATAATAACTGATGTATTGCTCCTCAGAATTCTTGTATATTATAAATTTAAGTTTAAACAGTTGTAAAAAGATAAACACATTCTCTTGATTGTGTATGATTGCTGCAGTCTGGTAAACTAGGCGTTGATTTTGTTTTCCTTTGCCCGTTTCTGCTGGCTATTTAATAGGCATTTCTTCAGAAGTTGCTGTTGTACAGTACTTGTTTAGATTTGGTGTTGAATACTGCCAAATGTCAGATGTAAAAACTTTACATTTATTTTGTAAAAATATTGTACTGAAGATGCTGATCAAGACTTGGTGTATTTTAATTTAAGGCAAATAAAATTAATATTTAATTTTCTTTTAATGCTTAAGCAGTAGCAGAAAACCTCTCTACCATGATGCTAATAGACTTGTTTTATTTATTTATTTTTTTTTAGCATAAGCCACATAGCATGTAAGCATTAATAGTTATGTACATGTTTAATTTCATAGTGTAGAGGCTTTCGAATAGTGTTGTAAAATTAACAAAGTTGGGAGATTCCTAAACAGCTAACAGTCACCTATTTATACATTTTGCACATTCCATGGTCTTATTTAAATCACCATTGCAGTAGCCTACGCTTTATGGGACATATTATATCGAGGACTGGATGTCCAGCAACCTTCCAGAGCTTTAGGGCATCTTCCATTTGCCCTAACTTCTGTACTGCTCAAGGAGAGGCTTGATAAAGTTAGTGGTTAGGGTGCCAAACTCTCAAAACTTTCATGTCAATAAAAAGTACTCTTTGCTGCGACTTTGTGTGATCGACAGTTAGCTAGCACTCCAATGTCGGTCAGATAAATACCCTGTTGGGGAATACCTTCCATTTTTTGTATGGAAATGTTTAAATTTTCTATCAGATTTGTTACTTGGAGTTAGGATTAGTGGTTGTAATGATTGTCACTGAAAATTTTACCTCAGACCTTGATTTTCTATTCAAGAAGGAAGAGCATGCTTTCAAAGTTTTGCTACCCACTTGTCGGACACTTTTTTTGATAGAGACCTGGACTTGTGTCTTGACTCCTTGGTAATTCCCTCCCTGATCCGCAAGAAGAGAAGTTGTTGGGAGCTACAGTCTTAATTCCAGCTTGCTTTTCACTTCTGCCGCCAGTGAGTGACTCTGCTGTGACCATATTGGGTCCCTCTGACCTATCATACATTTCTCTCTGTCCCTCTTGTGTTGCTCCTTGGAAAGCTGCTAAGGACTAGGAGGCAGGCTTGGTCCTCTGTAGTCATTCGGCTGTTCTGTCTGGAGAAAAGCAAACCATTCTTACTGACATCAGAAGAGGAAGCAGATGTTGTTTGCTGAGCCTCTGAGGAGCTTGATTCCTGGGAAAAGGGCAGTTATTTTCTTTTTCAGGAGGCCTCTTAGGAAAAGAAAACACAAAATTCGGTACGTTTCTTCACCTGTTCCCCCATCACCTAGGGTAGACAAGGATGATTGGCTGGGTTTTGTTAAATATATATTTTTAAGCTTTTCGGTCTTTACATTTCGAGTCTTCCTTCATTTAAAAAGTTAAAAATGTCCCCCCTCAGATTTTGATCCTCTGTCTGAGGAACTGTAATTAGACATGGACTGCATTTCACAAGTTCTTACTCCACAAAGTGGGGAATAAGACTCTTAAAAAAAAAAAAAAAAAAAAAAAAAAAAAGGTTGTTCTTTGGATTCTACTCCAGAAGAGTTTCTTTTTCTGATACTGCTGCTAGAATGAAGGTGTTGATTCAGTTGGAATAAAATGAACTACCAGAGTCCCAGCAAAGAGATCAGTTGATGTAAATTAATTTTTTTCAACCTTCAGTTGTTCCTCCTGTTTCCCAGTCTTAGAGGATGCTTTTCTATCAGCTTTATCAGCCACTTGCCCCCAGAAAATCTGTTACGTTATACAAGGTTCCCCATATCCACATTTTTTTCAAACACCATGTCAGATGCTGCAGTAATTTCTCTGACAACCATCTTCTGCCAAAGGCTTTATGGCAGCTTTAACTGTTCCTTCTGACAAAGATGGGAAAGCATTTGATAGGCTTGGGAAGAAAGTTTATTCTTCCACTGTAGCCTTCAGAATTCTGAATTTTGTGGCTCACATGTTTGTTTCTGCAGGCTTCCTTTGACAGTATGAGAGCATTGCTGACCTTCCTTATTCAGAGATGTTTTGACACTACTGATACTGTTTCTAGAGCAGCTGCTACTGGTCAGTTACGAAAAGGTTTGCCTGGATATGTTCTCAGAATTTGCCAGAGGATGTGAAAGCTGTTCATCCTGGATAAAGAAACAACCCTGTCGTGGTACAGGCAAACAATTTCAGAAAGTATTAACAGGATGTTCAAAAAAATAAGGAAGGGTCCTCCCAAAATCTAGGGCAATCTAAAACCAAAGCAGACTGACTATATGCAATTTTGTTTTCGCACCTCTGCACCCTGGCATTTCAGTAAAGCTTTTCTAAAGCATACGTTTTCACTGTGTCTCTGGAACCAGATAATTTCATACACTTGGATTCTGAGAATTATTTAATAGGCTATAACTGGCAGTGGGATTGCCTTCCTCCTTGTCAAAGGGTTCACCTACACCTATCCAGTCTAACCTCAGTACCAGATCAAACGCTATCTCTGGGGGCTTCTAGAACCTGTTCTCAAAGGGGAAGATTTTATTCAGGAATTTTTCTGGTGCCAAAGAAGGAAAGAACATGATGACCAGACCCTAGACCTTTTCTAAACCTTCACATCAAAATCTCAGAATTCAAAATACTCTGTACAGTCCTATTCCACTCCATTTTTCTAGTAACTCTGGATTTAAAAGATGTTTATAACATTCTCATTTAAGATTTAACACTATTTTTGCATTTTTCCATTTGGCTTTCCTTTGCTCTACCCTTTGGGTTGTCAGCAGATCCAAGAGTGTTTACAAAGTGCCTTGCTCCTGTAACAGCCCATTGCAGGGCATTCTCATGGTTCTATATTTATAAGACTGCCTTATTTTTGCAGATTCCTTTGCAAGTTAAGTTTCTCTGGCTTGGGTAAAAAAAATTTTGTCTGTGATTTCAGTGAACATAGCTAAATCTTCTCTCATTCGGTTTCCCAGGATAGTGTTCTTGGGATGTCTCCTGAATGCATATCTCATAGTGGCTTTTCTTCCTCAGCACATAGTGGAATTTTATAAGCAATAGTTTCTGGTATTTTCCAACCAGAATCTGGCTTCCTGCAAATCTCAGAATTCCAGGTTTATAGCCTCTACAATTCTTATGATTCCTTTGGCCAAACTTCACATGAGAGAATTTTGGTGGCTCATCAAATCAGTTTGGAGTCAATACCGGCACTTCCTATCTTTCAGATACTGGTGCTGGCGTCTCCAAAAAGGGAGTTATTCTGGTGGATGAATCCGTTGTCTCTCAACCAAGGTAGTCTTATTTCTGTTTCAAACTCTACTCAGTTTGCAGCCACAAATGCCTCTGGCTTTCTTTACACAAGTTCTGGATCTGTGAAACAAGCAAGAAAAGGTAACATATAAATGTCAAAGAAATGACTGATAAGTTCTGTTAAATCTCAATAAACCATCTTTGGATGGAGACTCCTCAGTAATAATCACAGAGAGCACTACAGTGATGTCTTGCATAAACGGGGGGGAAACATCTTGTCTTTGCAGACTAGCCATGGTAGCCTGGGAACTAGCAAATTGGCACAGTCTGACCCCATCAAGGCTACTTACATTCCATCAGAGCAGAACTATATAGTAGACAAGCTGAGCAGACTCAGGAATAGAGCCCACGAATGTGAGTTGCATCTAGGGGTCCCAGGAATTGATCAAACTATGGGGAATACCTCAAGTAGTTCTCTTTGCCTCCATTTATAACAAGCAGTTAAATAGGTTCATAAGTTAACAGGTGTTTATTAGGCTAACGACCACAATGGCATGTTTAAGCCTAGCCATGCATCCCAAATCTCTGACAAGTTCTGATTGATAAAGTGTAAGCAGGAGCCTGGGATATGAACCTTTTACAGGTTACCTGTTTGCATCACAGACGTAAGTGCCAAACCAGGGATGAATTTCCAGTTTCCCATCCAATTGTCCAAGTTGCACTTGAATTGGATTAGGAAGGAACTCTGCTTCACATGGATGGGGAGCCTGTTCCATAGACTGGATAGTCTCTGGGACACATACCTATCTCTCCAGCAGGTCTTCTTTATATCACAGGCAAGGTTTAAGTCTTTAGAATGGGTAAGTCTGGTACTGTTTGTTTTGTGGATATGCAGGAGGTCCATCAGAGTGGGGTCTAACAATGCCCTGTATGCCAGGCATAGATCTCCGCTCAAAAGCCTGTAGGAGGCAGAATACAGGGACAGGGCCTTGAGGCAGTCTGCATAGGACATATTACTTATTCTCTGTATTCTTTTAGTGAGGAAGAGGAACATCTGTGGACATTTTATTTGTTGGATATGCCTGGTTAGGTACATATCAAAATGGGCATTGTACTCATTGATAGGTCTGATGGATGCCGAATGTAGTGGAACAATGACTTCCTTGGACTTAGATGCCATACCTTTGTTTATAAATGGTGCAACATAGAATGATTTTCTCACCATTGTAGACATGTGATGGTCAAAGGTTAGATTACGATCTGTGTGTGTCCCTAAGTCCCCGACTACTGGGTCAGCTCTAAGGGTTGTGTTGTCAGTATGATAGTTACCAGGGATGGTTGACTTCCCAAAGGATAATGTTATGCATTTCTTGGCATTTAATTTTAGTCCATGACTCTGACACCAGTTTGTCTGTGTCAGCCTCTCCTAGAGAACATTTGTGTCAATGTGAGATTCAATGATGGCTCCTAATTTGCAGTCACCTGCACATTTAGTCAGCCAGAGAACACTGACATTGGCTATTGGAATGCATTGTTTTGCTACCCCTCAATAGACCTTCTTTCGGAATCAAAAGGGGAAATGTCTTTTTTAAGGAAAGTGCCAACAGTCTTTCTAGGAAGCCCCTTCTGAGGGTTTGCTCTACAGTGGAGGAGTAACCACAACAGATTCTGTCCCTGTGGCAGGGTATGGTCCACAGAATCAGGGGTTTTGTTACACTTTCTCATTGAAGCCCTTTCAGAGACCCTGAAGGTTTGCCCAAGTTGTGGCTCTGGAGGCAGTCGAGGGTCGTTTGACTAAACACCTGAATGTTTGGGAGGCCATCACCTCACATGCATGAGTGTTGAATTGTATCCTGAGCCTATACAGTTCCATTTTTGGAAACTCCAAATTTAAATCCCAAGCATCTCCCAGGTGACCTACCCCTTTAGAGAAAGAATGTGGTCCTCAAAATTCAGAAATTGTTAGAAAAACAAGTTATCCAAGAGGTCCCACCAGATCATTGTGGATCAAGGTTCTTTTTGGTTCCAAAGAAAAACAAGGACCTCAGGACAATTTTGGATTTGAGCAGATAAAATCATTTCGTAAAACAGACCCAGGTTCTGGATAATCATGGTAGAGCCCATTCTACCTCTATTGAGGAAGGACAGCTTTTTGTGCTTGATTGACCTCAAGGATGCCTACCATCATATTAAGATTGCAAGATGTTCTAGAAGCTTTCTGTGCTTCTGGCTGGGAGCCAATCTTTTCCAGTTCTGAGTGCTGCCCTTTGATATCACCACCCCCACCCCCAGGATGTTCACCAAGCATTTGGCAGTTGTGGCAGCCTGGCTGAGGCTGCAGATGTTTCAGGTCTTCCCTTACCTGGATGATTGGCTCCTCCACAAGGCCATCATTAGTCAGAGCCAGTGACACCTTACTCCAGATTCACAGCTGTTTGGAAATCACAGCCAGCTATTAAAAAATCCAGCCTTCTCACTGTGCAGTCAGTACAATTCATAGATTGCCTTTTGGATACAGTTTCTCAGATTGCAAGGCTTCCAGTTGCCAGAGATTCAGCTATGCAGGGTCTAGCTCTTTCTCAAGCTCTTGGGACATGTGGCAGCCACCATTTGCTTGATTCACTGTTGAGGTACTACATAAGGGTTCTGCAGTGGATATTGGCAGTGTAGTGGTCTTATCTGACACATCCAGTGGAGTTCCCTGTTGCGTTGACAGAGGCTCATGAGAATCAAATCAGGTGGTAGTTAAAGTATCCCTTGGTGTCCACTAGGAAACCTTTTGTTTTACCTCCTCCTCTGGGCATGGTCATAGGTTCATAGATTAGTACTAAGCTAACTGCCCTTGTGAGCCATTTTAAGCTTAGCCAATTATCCCTTTAAGCTTAACAAATTATCCCAAAATTTTCCCACCTTTAATGTGACCTGTAGATAGGTTCATAGAATAGTACTAGGCTAACTGCCCTTGCGAGCCATTTTCAGCCTAGCCAATTATCCTCTGTGAGATTCAAACCCTGTACCTTGTGTTTGTAAGGCAAACAGCTTAACCATTAGGCCACCCTCCCAACCATCCTTCTTAGGAGCCGGCATTTAAAGGGAGGACTATCCAAGGGACCTGATCTGATATACAGGCCAGTCGCATTAATGTCTTGGAGATGAGTGTGGTCCTCCTTGCATTGTAGGCCCTTCAGAACGTTCTTCTGAAGGGTGTGACTTCAGTTCAGACAAATGGCATGTCTGTGGTATTGTGTGAACAAATGAGGGCATGCGATCTTATCTTTGTCAAGAGGCCATGAGAATCTGGCAATGGGCAATTTTGTCTCTAGGCTTTCTGGTTGCAGAGTACATATCTGGGAGATCTGACATATTGGCAGACAGTTTGAGCAAGAACATTCTCTTTCCAAATGAGTAGTTCTGGAATCTGAGAGGAGTTGTTCTTCTTTTTTTTTTTTTTTTTTTTTTTTTGTGCGCTGGGATATTACGATCTGTTCTTATCCCCTTCCATAAAAAAAAAAAAAAAAGTGCAGCAGCTATTATGCCTTATCTCTTTCCAAGAAAAAAGTGCAGCAGCTATTATGCCTTAATACCGCCTCAGGGACAGTCATCCAGGGATGTTGTTCTGTATATTTGGCCCCTGGGTCTCCTGTACACTTGTCCCCTGACTGCTGATAATCATTTCATCATACGGTAGCCCATTTCAGAGTGACTGTAATCCTCTGCCCCATTTTGGCCTCATCTGAAGTACCCTTCATGGGTCCTAAATGCCATTCTGGATCTAATCTCTCATCTGATGGATCTGAACCCTCCCAACCTTCAGACTGTTAGGTTAACCACATGGTGTCTCCAGTTCTCTTGATAGTATAGAATCTGCTACCTCTAAGGGTTTTGATCTTTTTTCGACCCCTTTAGAGGTTATTTTGACTTCCTAGTGGATTTTTCACTATGGCTCTAGTTAATCCTGATACCAAGGTGTATTTGGCAGCTATAGTGGATATAAAAAGTTTACATACCCCTGTTAAATGCCAGGTTTTTGTGATATAAAAGAGACCACAATAAATAATTTCAAAACTTTTCCCACCTTTAATGTGACCTTTAACCTGTACAATTCAATTGAAAAACAAATCTGTTCGAGGAAAAAATATAAAAATTAAAAAAAAAAAATACAGTAAGCTGGTTGCATGTGTGTGCAGATTTGTTTGTTTTTCAATTGAATTGTACAGGTTATAGGTCACATTAAAAGTGGGAAAAGTTTTGAAGTGATTTATTATGAGCTTGTAATTCAGATAGGACAACTTTGAGAACAAATCCTTCCTTTATTCCTAAGACGATTTTAGAGTTTACGTTGAGTCAGGCTGTTCATCTCTGTTTTCTATCCAGATTAAAAAAACAGGGTAGTAAGAATTCTACACACAGGCAACTCCATTCTATATTAATGGAACAAAAATCTTCATGATTGCTCATCAGTTATAGATTTCCTCTGAGGGTAAGAAAAAAGGGCAATTGCTATCAACAGACCATTTCTAAATGGTTGCCTCTTGCTATTGATTTTTGTTATTTTCTCCGTAGAAAGAAACTTCTAGGCAAGATCAAAGCCTATGCTTACCAGGGCTTTGAATGCAGCACCTTGGTCATACAGGCACAACTTTATCAAGCACTACAGACTAGGTTCTTTTCTCTAGGTTCAGAGCAGGCTTTGCTTGGACTATTCTCAAGAGGCTCTTAGACTGTGATTCTCCTTCCTCCATTTGTTCTTCATCCCTTTCTTTCTAAGTCCTGTTATTCATCCCTTCTAGCTTGGGCTACTGCAGCTGTGATCTAATGATGAACGTAGTACTGTTGTGCAAGTAAGCTTAGGATAACACTCTTCTTCTTTCGGCTTTTTCCTGGTTAGGAGTCACCACAGCGGATCACCTATCCGCTCATGATTGTCAGTGGAGTTTTACAGTGTCGAGTTGCCATCCCGGTGCCCAACCTTCCATAGAAGGCGCACACAGTCATGCCTAGGGCCAATTTAGAGTATCCAGTCCACCTACAGCATGTTTTTGGGATGTGGGAGGAAACCAGAGCACCCGGAGGAAACCCACGCGACCACAGGGAGAACATACAGACTCCACACCGAAAGCACACAGAAAGCACCCCAGCCAAGGATCAAACCGGCGAACTTCTTGCTGTGAGGCAGCAATGCTAACCGCTGCACCACCACGGCCGCCCAACTTAGGATAACACTAAATGTTCAAACAGATCACTGTTGCAGTAGAAACACCCTTCCTCTGTCCCTTTTTTATGCCAAGGTGTGGATATTTTCCTTTTCTTTCTTTTTCTTAAGCTCACATCTGGCTGGTTGTGCTCTAGCCTGCATTGCCATGAGACAAAGAAGACTCAGTTTCGTGCCCTAAGTTTCGGGCTCTTATACTGCTGTCCTCACATTGCACAGTAATTAGTGCGCATGGAATGTGCTCTAAAACCTTGGATGGAAGCCGGTCATTCAGTCCTTTGCAAGATTTGACTTTTTTCCCAAGCCCCCGAGGATTCTGCAGTATTGTTTGCATATTAATACTAGTTTCTTTCAGAGTTTTTCAGTATTTCTTGCACTAAGTTGCACTTTGCTTGTCATTTGTATATTTACTTTTTGTCTTGTTCTTAATAGTTGCATGTATGTAGTTGTCTTGTTCTTAATAGTTGTATGTATGTAATTTGTATAAATACTTGGAGAGTCACTGAAACCGGAGTCAAATTCCTTGTATGCGTGCATACTTGACCAAATAAATGTGATTCTCATTCTGGTATGTCCCATATAGCTTTGATTACTGCAACAGTGATCTGTTCAAACATGTACTGTTGTGGTAAGTTTGCTTACATAACTACTTTCTATGTCTTATTGTGTATAAATTTTTGGGAAGAATCTAGCCAGATTCCATATTCTTTTAAGTAGATAGCTAATAAAGTACACAGTTTGAGTGGGAGTATCAAAGGCCATCCCTTTTACAAAAGATCCTCTAGTCTGAAGGACTCCATCTCCAAATCTCTTCATCCTTGCTTAGAAAATAGCCCCAGTCTGACTGTACTTTTTTAACATTTGTGCAATCCTGTCATCTTTTTCTACTGCCATTTACATTAGGATATATAGATTGTGTGTGTATGTGCGTGTTGAGTGGTGGTCTTTAGATTCGTATCAGCCTGTTCTTTTATTTTTGAGAATTCAGTGCTGTTAGCATTATAGCTACCTTCCTCCTTTGTCATTTGCTGCCATTCTTAACATCTTATTGAAAGTTATTTGTGTATGGGGTTTATTGCCTTTGCAGCTTAGTTTGATGCTGTATGTGTTTAGGGTTTTTGCTGGTTGGCATGTGTTAATTGTTTGTGGGAGTTTTCTTGCAAGATTCACATGTGGTTGCTGTTTGTTGCTACTGTAGTTCTAGACATGGGAAATGATTCCAAGGAGTCCATAGAATTTAGAAAAATATAAATGTAAGGCCATGATCCTTCTACAGGGTCAAAATACTAAGTGCCTCCAGTGGTTTGGGGAAGAACATTTCTCGTAGAACTGCAGTATTTGTGGCCTCTTCAAAGCATCTACCCCCAAAGACAAGAGGAATAGATTGGAGAGTGAGAAGATGAAGTCACACCCCCCCCCCCCCCCAGCCATTGGACATCCCATTTTCTCCTGTTATATCCACCTTGTTTTGACTCCCAAAAGACCAGCTGCTGTGGACTCAGCACAACCTATTTCCCCAGGGTTCCTTAGAGATCCACCACCATCGCTTGATCAAGATGTTATAGTTCCTGTTGCATCAAAACCAGAAATAAGAGCATCTGGTTTGGCAGTTCCATCTTCATTACTGTTTAAGCCTCCTGCCTTCAGTATAACCTTACTGCTGTGATTACTGTTATTAGCATTGTATGGTAAATGCTCATTACTTCATTCCACCATGAACAGACTACAGAAGTGTGGATTAGGGTGCATATGAGCACAGCATTGTTGCGAAAAAGAGGATGGGCTAGGTAGCTCTGGAAGTCTTCCTTTGCTGTGCTAGGTCCTGTTGGTAATGAAGATGGGACTGCCAATACAGATATCTGTCTTTATGGTAAGTATGTAACTTCCATTTATTGGTAAAGAAATTTAGCAAGGTGAATAAAGTTGTATTTCTTAGCTGTGTCCAAGGCCAGATGATTATGTTATAGGTAGAGTACTTTTTTGATTTAATTCATAGCTTCTGTTGGGGCATGGAAGTGTTCCCTTCTAACTTTGGAGGGATTGAAACAACTATGAAATGTAGGAGTTGGAATTTGTAGGAGTACTGTTAAGTTAGATGTAATTGCATTTATTTTTCAGGTCAAGAGAAAGTAGAGCAGCTTCCAGGTTCATTGGCACCAGAAAATCGTTCATGTGTGCTGATTCGTCGTGATCTGGTTGCACTGCCAGCTAGTCTCATCAGTCAAATAGGTTATCGGTGTCATCCAAAACTGTATTCCGAGGGAGACCCGGGAGAAAAGCTTGAACTTGTTGCAGGTAAGAAAAATACTGCAGCGTACATTACTACTTGTGTCTGTAAAGTATTTTTGTTACATATTTTTAATATGTCACTGCTGAAACACCGTATGTAAGAAGTGCAAATGTCCTTCATAGATGCCCCTGCTGCAGTACTATTCTTATAGATGAGATTCCGTCTGCAGGTATCATGACTTCCACACTTCCCCAGGTCAGGCTGGTATTCTCCTCACATTGGAAACATCAAGAGGATGACTAGATGAAAGAAGAGTGCAGCTTGCTCTATGTTGTTCTTTTTTTGCTGCACTGCAGTATTCACTAGTTAGTCTGTTAGTCTAATCCAGGTGACCACCAAAATATTAAGTACTGTTTTGGAAGATTCTGCGACAGCAGATGATCATTGAGACTATCTTGTGTTGGGTCATGACAGCCTTTCCTTGAAAGGAAGAGAAGCACACATTTATTTTATTCATGAGACGGCCGCACAGCAGCACGTAATTTTTTTTTTTTTTTACATCAGCAACTTTTGCTGTTTTCATCTTAACAGAACATGAATTTTGTTTTTTTGCTTTGTATGGGACTTTGTTTTGGATCCTTCATTTTTTCATATGCTTCTGTAATCAGTACTTATAATTTTTGCCAGTGAAAAGAACTTGATGCTTAAACAGTACTTACAATTTTTGCCAGTGAAAAGAACTTGATACTCACAGTGAATACCTATGATTTTACATATTCATTAACAGCTGTTGTCAGCAGACCTACAAAAACTGCAGCCTTGATGAAGCTATGTTTACATCAAAGTCTTTAATCGTATGTGGCCTACTGCTTGAGACTAGTAAGAGCAAAGTTGCAGCGAGTACCTTTTATATCCGTTTTTGACAGGAAGATTTTTATTGAATTAGGTCAGGCAAACTGCTGAATGTTAGTGCTGCTGTGGCGGGGGTGGAGTGCAGACTGTACAGTTGGTCATTGCCTTGATTCTTAGGCCCCCAAGTTGCTATAATTTTTTCTGGCAGTCCAAGTTTGTAGTTAGTTTGGAGAAATGGATATAAATATTTCCAAACATTAAATAGGTTGCCCTTTGGCCATGATTTCTATACTGAGGTACTGGCTTAAGGTTTGGTGGTCTTGCAGAGTGTGAAGCAAGTAACTGGAATAAAAATGTAATCAACTATAAAGTACTTTAACATGGAACCTTACTGTCTGTAGGTGACGCTAGGCTTGACAGAGCTACAGTTTGTGTGAAACAAGTTGAAATACATTATTAGGGCCATTATTCCCTTATTTTTTGTTTAATCACAAGTGGACACCGGAGGAGTATCCAGTCAAATCAGCCATAATTTCAAGGAATGGGTCTATCTTTGAGGATGAAAGTGATTGGCCTACTATCGTTTGATCAAGTTAAACAATAAATGTGGAATTATTCACTCCAGTATTACATAAATTGCTCAATTCATGGCCTCCATTAAACCTCACTACTCATCCTGAACATTATTCTGCATGAATTGTTCCCACACATTTCATTCATGTGTATGTAATTTGCTCCCTTCCTTTTCTAATGATCCCATGTGTAGTTTTATCTCCTGGACAGTCCTTCAGTTACTGGTTTAGATTTTGATTTCCTTTTTGTAGTAATTGCTTTTTTAACAGCCAGTAGCATTAAGCTTAGTAAGGCTTTACTATGTATATAAGCAATTCAGATCATGTGTCCCAGCTCAAGAACTCATTTCCTTAGTTAATGCCACTTGCTCCCCTAATATTTGACAGTTTACTGTGCAAGGAATTGATTTTAATGTGCCAACTCATACTCCCAAAAAAAAAAAAACGCATTCCTATGTGTCTTTCTTTAACATTATGCCTCTAGCATTTGCTGTGTACCTGATGCAAATTCTCTGAAGTCTGCTTAAGGTATGAAAATACTATGTGAACATTTCCAAGCAAAAATCATAAACCTTCACGAGGTTTTCACATATCGGGGAGTGTTGCACTTGTCCTCCCATTGTTACTTTGTAAACTGCCTTTCCATTCTCTTTCTAATATTTTCTAACCTCCTGTTATTCATTTTTGGTTATCATGCACTATGTTATATGTATTCGTAATTATTCCTTTTTAAGAGCAGCTTCTTTTCTGACTTGACTAACAATTCTACCAGATTTGGTCTTTCACGTTTTCTTTGCCTGTAGTTACTTGGCATGGCCTCATTTCACTTACATACTTACCTTTATTTCTTTAGTCATTTGCTAAAATACCTTGGTACCTTTGCCAGTTATCTCCAATAAACTTTACACCCTTCTTGCCTGTTTTTAATATTTATAGCCATCCCTATTGGCAAATTCTCCTTTCTCCAGTCCCCTGTTGGCTTAGTTCTTAGAATACTTTCTGCAACTTTATGAATATAATCTGTATGGTGGTGGTGGTTCTCCTTAAAGACCTGCATCCAAAGTCCTACCTTTTCCTTATTTCTTGAACTACTCGCCCAACCCATTTCATAGTTATCCCTTTCCACTTTCATTTGTAACTGTCTGCTTCCATTATGTTATATGAGCCTTAGCAGCCCAGCTCTAAAGTATCCATTCAGATAGGGTATTCATTAATGCTTTATAGGGAGGATCATCATATCCCATTTAGCTCTTGTCCCCTCACAAATAAATTCCTTCAACTCATTATTAATTGTCATCCACAAGTTCCCTTCTGGTTGATAAAAATATACCTGACCTGTATATAAGACTAAACAGACTAAAGGCACTTTAGTAGCTTTCTATCCATGTCCATAATCAAGAGATTCCAGTTTCTAAGTTGGTGTATCTGTTTAGTCTCTTCCCACATATCATCCTTAACTCCCATAACAGAGTCCTTTTTAATCCATACACCTAAATATTTCATCTAAAATACCCCCAAAACACCAACTAGTCCTTAGAAACACCAACTCAGAACCATACGCCAAGGACTGCTGTTAATGGAATCCCAGGGTCCATGATACAACACCAAGAAGCCAGGAATTAACTGCAGAAAATGAGTTAAGCTGAACCAACACACCCTTGCTAAGTGTTTTCATCTGTATACTTCAGAGTTCTTCAGAGCATGGGTGGAATGTTAATTTCCTCTTTCTTAAATGTACATTGTTAACCAATCAATGACTGCCCGTAATAAATTAAATACAAAAACACAATCTAATCAAAAATTGTTAAAAAATCACAGTCTTTCAAGTCACATAGTCAGTGTCAAAAATGTAATTGTTAAAGAACATTGTGTATGTATGTGTGTGTAGATGAGATTATATAAAAAATATATATATATATATATATATATATATATCTACAACTAAAATTAACTGCACTCAAAAAATGAATGAAGTGAAGAAATTTTAACTAAGAAATGAACTTTGTGACAGTAACAGCATTCAAAGAATAGTAAATCACACCAACTCTTGTAGTACTTTAGCATTTTTGTATATATATATATATATATATATATATATATATATATATATATATATATATATATATATATATATATATACACACACACATATACTGTTGCAGTCATCATATTTGGGTTATGCCTGCCAGGGTAGCCCTCGCGGCTGGCCAAGTACCAGAGGCTTAGTATTTCTGCATCGGTAGCTGTTGTTTCAGGACTGCTGTCATGTCCTCAGTAGTATAACGTAAGGCAGCTGACGCCATTACATCAATCTTCCTTGCAGAGGAGCCCGAAGCAGAAATAGTTCACACGAGTGCTGGTCGGCCGCTACCAGAGTTTCGTCTTCCGAATTGAAGCTGAAGTCTTCTAAAGCTTAGTACCCCGTTGGGGATCCTTTGTTCTTGCTCTAAACGATGTCAGAAAAAGTTAATCATCTCTCCTGTGGAAAGCAAATACTACATTGAAGCTTTAATTTTTACTGCGTCACTTGCTTAGGCCCAGACCATGATGTCCCTCGCTGTAGCTTTTGTGCTTTGTTCAGCACCAGAACTATACGTTGTCAGGCCCTTATTGTAGCTAGATATTTTCACTCACAGGCCTTGAATTCCGATATGGCTTCGGTAAGCCATCCGACAGCAAATCTTATGTAAAAACATAAGGATAAAGACAGGGAAGGCCGCACAGGTCCAAACCTAATGATGACGCTTCCTTTAAGCTAGTTGTGACTTCTCCGGTCCTCAGTGAGCTGCTTTCGCAGCCCCTGATGCCCGCTTCTATGGATTTGCAGGCTGCTACAGAGACCCTTTCAGCGTACGTTATGCCACAGAACTCTACTTTGACTAAGGATCCTGCGGTTGTCTCTACCGCTGAGCAGGCACCGGCTTCCGAGGAAGTACTTCACACTAAAGATTCTTGACACAAACTGACAACTTCTTTCACGTCTACCTTTCTTTTGAAAACTACAGAGTTTCTAAGGCCCAGGGTACGAACCACACCTAAGAAACAGACCCAATCTGAGGCACCTGCTTCCTTGCCTCAGTCTCAAATGCTTAACTCATTCACTCCAGAGCAGCTCAGAAAAAGCTGCCTGCTTAATTCCACCATAGGGACAACAGCGCAGCCTGAGCTCATTTTCAGAAAATCCATCTGTAATACCGTACAGAAAACAAATGTTCATAACTCTTTATAAGAGCTAGACTAAAAATGTAAATGCAAAAGTTAAGCAGACACTTTTCCTACAGTGTAAATATTGATAGTGCATATCAAAGTCACTATTAAATATTTTGCAAGGAATGTTGATATTGTGCATATTTTTTACCTTTTTGGAAAAGCAAAGCACAATATCTTGGTCAATGTACCATGCAGATCCATACAATGTGTATTTAATTTGTTAGTGTGAAAGTCAGCTTTAAAATGATAGCTTAACCATTACTGTGCAATGCTCCATTATGCATATATTCACAGAATTATGATTAATATAATATTTCTCATAACTGATAAACAGCATAATATCTCATCACCTGTAACAGAACCTACATATCAGTGTAGAAGTTGTGCGTCTCAGTGTCACCTTCAAAATGATGCATTATTTGTGTGATCACCATGCTCCCTTGCAAAGATATGGGCATAATAATGAGAAGCATTGGAAATGTATAATTTTCATAATCCTACAGGACAAAACAAACTGTGATATCTGTACATGTGTACAGTACACAGACACAGTTCTTTTACCATGTTGTAAGGAGTAACACTGTCTTCAAAAGAGGTATTACTTGGCACACTGACATGCTCCCTTGCAAAGTTATTTACCAAAATATGAAAAAAAATCATAATTTCCATAACCTAACTCCAAAACAAACTTTCATATATGCACATTTGCACAACATAAAGGCACAGTTCTTTTACTGTGTTGGAACCAGCTATACTGTCTTCAAAATGAGGTATTATTTAGCACATTCAGATTCTCCCTTGCAAAGTTTACCAAAGTATAAAAAAAAGTCATAATTTCCATATGCTAACTCCGAAACAAACACAAGCAAAGCACCAAATGAGCCAACGAAGATGTAGACAGTTTATTAGGCTAAAAACAGCACTCCAAAGCACTTCAAAGCGAAACCACATACAAATCCAATACGTAGTGTTACACACTTCCCACGTTTCGTCTCTCCTTCATCAGATAAACACATGTTCCACCCATAAGTCCATGTTTAAATACAATTCCTAATTCAAATCCACCAATCATTACACTGATTCAATAAAGCCCTTAGTACCAACTACATAAAATGCATATAAAAAGCATATAAAAGTATGTAAACGTGCAACACAGTTCATAAACATATTCAAATACATATTATGCTTTGAAAATAAATATCTGATTGAACAATACCAAAATTGATATGTATATTTGTATATAAATAACCCATAATAAATGGACTTATGGGTGGAACATGTGTTTATCTGATGAAGGAGAGACGAAACGTGGGAAGTGTGTAACACTACGTATTGGATTTGTATGTGGTTTCGCTTTGAAGTGCTTTGGAGTGCTGTTTTTAGCCTAATAAACTGTCTACATCTTCGTTGGCGCTTTGCTTGTGTTTATTTGTACTGCCAGCACCTTTCCTTAACTCCGAAACAAACTTTGATATCTGTACATGTGTACAACATACAGGGACAGTTCTTTTACCATGTTGGAACTATCAGGACTGTCTTCAAAATGAGGTATTACTTAGCACGTTCAGATACTCCCTTGCAAAGTTATTTACCAAAATATGGAAAAAAAATATATATATATAT
>NC_056750.1:321213740-321238740 GCF_019279795.1 Protopterus annectens | reverse complement strand
ACCTTAAATTACTGTTTTACAGTGTTTTTGCACAGCATTCAGAAAGAAACGAAATAATAAATATAGTAACAGAAACAGCACCTCGTGACAGACTTGCTTATTTAAATATAAGCAACCTAACAAACTCACAGATGTGGGATCACATGCTCATATAAACAAAGTCTAAAACTGACATGTGAAGTGTGATGAAATACAAACTGAAAGTTGTTAATTAGAAATGTGACAAATAATGCTTGATTTTTATAGCTCATCCACTGCAAAGCCTGTATGAAACTCTCTCAAGAGTTAAAATTATAAATGCTTTCAGGTCACCAAAGTAAATACAGCAATGCATCATTTTCTGAAAGTTTTGTCAAAGCAATTTTAGAGTATGTCACGCAATTAAAGTGAACACTAAATTAGCTAAAATCCCACCCTTGTCTTACATTTTATAAGAAACACTACTTTAACTAGAAATGCTATTTTCCCCTCACATTTTAGTAATCTTTAGTTTTTAACATTTATATTATAGTTTTCAAAAAATGCTATCTGTATGGAAGTCCACTGCAGTATTATAGAAAAGAATTACTATAAAGCAAACTATTATAGTATAAAGTACATACAACCCATTTTGTCTAAATGATACGTCTTCAAAGGCAAGGAATAATATGCAACAGCCCTCACACAACTACTCGCATTTAGTTTCTGTGAAAACAAGGGCAGAGAATGAAATTGCGGAAGTTATCAGAACAAAGAATACACATGGAAAAAAAAAATAATAAATAAATACTTTAGTTGTCTGCTATTCAACACAGTGAAGCCAAATGCTTCAGAAGCAAAATCTCACCTAAAGCTCCCATTATGGTATGTTGCAAACTGTACTGGGAAGGGTACAGTTTGCTCCCAAAAAACTTTATTTACTATAAAAAGATGGTTTCATTGTTTCACTTCACTACTGAAAAAAAAAAAGTACATTTGGATTTCTACACAATCATGTTGTACTGCAACAGTATGTAAACTCTGAAGGTGATCTAATGGTGTTTAGTGACAAGCATACTGGGTGCCACCATGGCAGCCTCCAACACCCACATTCTGGGACACGCCATGACAAGCTAGTAGTTGATTAGGTGAGACAGCTTACTTCAACAGTTTTTATAAATGAAGCTGTGGAGGGGGCTGCTTTGCTCTGATGGACTGCATTACATGCATTGTTAAAGGACAATAATGGTAATGACAGCTGAACATGGGAATGATACTGGGTATAACACTAGGTGCACACTGTTTACGCTGTTATCCTGCCAGTGGCTCACCAGGTAGCACACTTACTAATGCTGAAGATCAGAAGGCTGTGGGTTCTATTCTCACCTCATGCGCCTTGCGTCATTTTCCATTACCGACACTGAACTGCTGCACAAGGGTGTGCTACACTCCTGAGTTTGCCATTCTTAAGAGGAGACAAACTGAGATCCCATCTTCCCAAGGAAGGCCGTGTGAATGTAAATGGTCCTATGGTACTAAATGAAAACAGTAAAGGGATTTCCCTGGTGCCTTGGACAAATTGCCCCTAGTCAGTAATAATAACATCACGTCTTCCCTGAAAAGAAGCTACTGGTCCAGTGACTAATATGGTCTGCTCTTAGTACTGCAAGAGCCTGCAGCTTTTTTTCCCCACGCAAAGTTGAAGCTACAGTAACCTCACGACACTGAGGCATGCTAGTGTGGTTCCTTTTTCAGTAAGAGCTGGCTAGGTTTCTTCAGCACGAAGTATAGTAAGTAAACCAGTAACTGCTATCTGAACAGAGATGTGTAAAGTTGATCTTTCCACCTATGTTTGTGTTCTACAATTAAGAGTTAGGCTACTCACTCTCCTCCTTCTCCTTTAACAGAGTTTGGGCTGCACAATTTTTTCATTTATGGCTGAACCACTTCTTGCTGCCAATTTTAAAAGATAAAATGCACAAGCTACATCTGTTTTATTAGGAATGTTTCAAGTTACTACCTTTTTTCCATGTATTTCATTCAAGCCTATAGCACCTTTTTTATGCTTTCAATTACCACCCACAGCGCCTTATGCTGTCCAAACATTTTTTTTGTTTTGAGGTTGTCTTCCTTAACTAAGTAATTTAACACTTAATAAAAGGTAATATTAGAAAGAGAAAGGTCTAAGTAACAAATGGACAGAAGCAGCTCATAAATGCTTCATCTCATGCAGGAGTCCATCAGATTGTACATGGTATGATCCCAGTATTCTTATTAGGGGTAATAAATAATTATTGGCCATTGGCTAGCTAAGGCCAATCTCTAACCAAATGGGATAAGGTTTATTTCAAGCAAAAAAAATGGAAACTGGCTAGATTTAAAATGTCCTGCAAGGGTAGCTAGCCAAGTACTAACCTATAAACCTAGGACACAAATTATTAGTCTAGAATGTCTTGCAGTGAAGAAATTAATCACATCTATACTCCCATTTTTATAGGTGACAGTACAGCTGTGTTAAGAACTTAATATATCAGGGCTAGCCCTATGTCCTGCCAGAATACCAAAGCCTAGTTATCTTCCTCTTGCGCCATACATCTTATGTATGACCAAAGCACGGCAAGTCCATGTGGTGCATAACGGAAGTACTGAAGCAAAGTATCTCGGGATTCTCTTGCTCCAGACCTGAAAGCCAGCAAGGCAACAATGAAAAAAGGCCAACAAAAGGTACATGTCAACCAAAATTAGTAAAGGATGCCACCTTTGTCTAAACAAAAAAAAGGACAAGATGCAATAGTGCAACAATGATTATTTGGAAATAGGTTCATAGGTAGGTACTAGGTTATCTGCCTGAGGGCATTTATAAGCCTAGCCAGAGTGTGTCGGCTTTCACTGCCTCAATGATTAATTAATTGATCCTCTGTCAAGAAGAGCCAATGAAGTGATCCCAGAGGTATATTTTCTTTTACCCATCCACACGTCAAGGTTTCTATTGAAGAGTGTTAGTGAGGGGCTCTGCCTAATGTAGTTTGGAATTTTGTTCCAAAGCACGGGGGAGTCTCTGTGACAGTAATCTATCCCTCCAGCATGTTCTATTTATTGTTGTGGTGAGGTTTAGCGCACTAGAGCGCATGGCTCGCAATGACTTGGATTTCTTTAGGTGGAGCATGTCCATCAATTCTGAGTTGGACATGGCTTTGTAAGTCAAGCAGAGATCACCTCTGAGTTAGCGATATGCCACAGAGTACAGCCGGAGTTTTTTCAGTTGGGCTGCATAGGACATATGTTTGAGTCTAGTAATCCTCTTGGTGAGGTACTTGTGGTCTCTCCAGCTGTTGGAAGTGTCTTGTGAGGTACATCCCAAATGGAATGCACCTCACAACCACCATCTACTATCATGTACGAACATCTACTGTTAAGGCAAGCTGTTCCACAATGCCCTCCCTTTGATCACTGTTGCAGTATTAATAACAAGTGGGACAAGTTGCAAAGCTTTTAAGTGTCCATGGGAGAGGAAAGAAGATCTCAACTTTGATCTAACATTTTTTAGAAGATGGACCTAGCAAACTCAGCTCAAGCTCAAGAAAAAGCATCACTCTCAATGTTTGGCAAATTTACGTACAGAAGACCAAGTAGCACCTTCTAAAATAGATCTGGAGTCAAGACCTTTGAAAATGGCACCAGAAGTTGTTACAGCACATGTAGAATGTACATATTCCAAATGAGGAATTTCTTTACTATGGAAGGAACAAAAGGAGATGGCAGAAGAGATCCATTTGGAAACTGTTTGAAAACACAAAAAAACAACTTCTTTTACTTAAAGGAAATAAAGCTGGTCTGATTTTATGATAAATCTGGTTCTGTCAAGATAAAATGTCAGTCTGTGAACATCTAAAGAATGCAAATCTCTCTCTCTCCCCTGTTTTGAAGGGAGGGGGAAAAAGGTAGGGTAACTGATAGCCTGGTTCAAAGACAGCTCTCTGATCACCTTAGGCATGAAGGATAGATTAGTCTTGGGGGAAGCCTATCTTTATGAAAAGCGAAAGGGAGAATAGAAGCCATATCATCTTACAGTTCAGAAGTAACAACCACCAGCAGGACAATCTTCCAAGAAGAAAACTTCAAGGAAGTGGAGGAAGCAGGCTCAAAGGGAACAAAAGTTAATTTTTCTAAAACATAATTCAAATCCCCAGGAGGAGGGGTAGATTCTCTAGGGGTCTAAAATGAAGGATGCCTTTTAAAAAACGTCTGACCTCAAAATGTAAAGACAAAGGTGAATCAAAGGGAAGGCAGGCAGAAATGACTGACAAATGCACTTTTATAGAACAATATGCAGGCCCAAAACTGAGGAGCTCACACAAGAAAGAAGGAATAATAGTGATACTCATTTCATAAGGATTCCGTTTTGACACCAGATAGAAAATCACTTCAATTTACAAACATAAGATTTTTTCCAATAACAGAGAATGTAACCTAGTACTGAGGAAACAGTTTTCCAGCCTTTATAAACCAGAATTCAAGCTGGAATTACTTGTTTGAGCAACTACTGAATTAACATAAGAAATGAGTGCTTTTGCCCTTGTCAGAGCTTCATCAGATCCAAGTTGTACACAGCAGTAACAAGTAATACATACTTTTGCATTTTCCAAATAAACAGCTATGTAAATTACAACAAAGGCTTTACTCCAAGAGCACTTAAAAAAATCACATTCAAAGACACTGACTGGAACAGTGGTACAGTCAAAAGTCTGCACCATTACTCGATTGGTGCTAACTCCTGATCCAAGTACGTACAAAGTCACTATGGCTGATGGTCAACAGAATGCAAAAAGGACAGTTTTGTACCTACCATAAATGTAGATGTTCGAGGATCCACATTGCTGCAGTCCTAACTATTGGGTAGTCCGCTGTCCCAGTCGTCCCGAATACCAAAGTATATGGCTGACGTCGGTCAAGGCGCATTAGTCTGACGTCAGGACGTCAGGGTACTAATGCGCATGACCGACGTCATATCCTCAGTCTTTTCTTGCCCCAGATGTCAGAAGACCCTAAAAAGACAAGGCCAAAACCAGAAATACCAAACACTCCTGCACCCAAAATATGTACAACATATACAAAATTACAAGAGTACAACCTCACCCACACAACCACCCCTAAACACAGAGGGGAAGGAGGGAGGGTAAATTGGACTGCAGCAATGTGGATCCTCGAACATCTACATTTATGGTAGGTACAAAACTGTACTATGTTCTTCATTCCACATTGCTGCAGTCCTAACTATTGGGTAGAATCCCAAAGCAGAGGTAAGGGAGGCTGGCAAATCATAAGGAAGCAAGAGCTGTCAACATGCCTTGCAAAATAGCTGTGGCAAAACCAGCCCTAGATTTAGAGTAGAGAGGAAGGTGGTAATGCTTAGAGAAAGTATGCACTGAACTCCAAGTAGCTGCCTCCAAAATATCCTTAGTTGCCACACCCCTTAGAAATGCTGTTGAAGTGGCAGTAGCCCTAGTGGAATGAGGCCTAATCCCAGCTGGAATCTCCTTGCCATGATGGGAATAACAAAATGCAATGCAAAACCCAGTCCACTTAGAAATAGTTTGTTTTGACACAGGCTTGCCCTGAGAACTCAAAGCAAAAGAAACAAACAACTGCTGAGACTGCCTAAAATCCTTAGTCCTGCTTAAATAATAACGCAACTGCCTGTGTACATCTAAAGTGTGCAAAATCTTTTCCCCTTATTCTGGGGATCTGCATAAAAAGTAGGCAAATGAATAGTTTGGTTTAAAGCCACACTAGAAACTACCTTGGGCATAAAGGAAGGATTAGTACGTAATGATACTCTATCCTTATGGAAAATCAGAAAAGGCTCAACCGCCATAAGGGCCTGCAATTCAGAAACCCTTCTTGCAGAAGTAATGGCCAACAAAAAAGCAATCTTCCATGACAAGTATTTCAATTCAGCAGTAGCCGCAGGCTCAAAAGGTTGTAGAGTAAGTTTCTCAAACACAAAATTGAGATCCCAAGCAGGAGTAGGAGCTCTACGTGGGGGTCTTATATTCTTTGCCCCTCTAAGAAATTGCTTGAACAAAGGATGCGAAAACAATGGTGGGTCACAATCATAGTGAGCTGAAATTGCTGCAGCATGAATCTTAATGGAAGAGAAAGACAAACCTTTGTCCAATAACTCAGTAAGATATTGAAGAGCCACACTCAAATTAGGCTCAGAAATCTCCAAATTCTTTGCTGCACTCCAAAATAAAAATCTCTTCCATTTTTCTGCATACACTTTCCTTGTACTAGGTCTTCTGGCTTCCATAATCACATTTAAAACTTGTTGAGGAAGTTGAGACCTGCTGTGTTTCAAAACAGAATATGCCAGGCTGTTAGATGAAGAGAGTGAAGCTTGACATTGAGCAGGTGACCGTCTCTGAGACAACAGGTGTGGAATCAAGGGTAAAGGCCATGGAGGCTTCCTTACCAGACTCCTCAGTAGTGGGTACCAGTGTTGCCGAGGCCAATCTGGAGCTATTAAAATCATCCTTGGCTTGTCTTGTCTGACCTTTAGGAGCACCTTTGGAAGAAGAGGCAGAGGTGGAAAGGCATACACATGAAGATTTTTCCAACTGAAAGAAAGAGCATCCACTTTCCAAGCTGTGTGATGAAACCTCTTTGTGCAAAACTTTGGCAGCTGGTGGTTTAGTGGAGAAGCGAACAGATCTATGTCTGGAGTTCCCCATGACACTGTCAATTTCTGAAATACATGAAGATCCAGTTTCCACTCGTGGGGATCCATGATTTGTCTGCTTAACACATCTGCTAAGGAGTTCTGTGCTCCTGGCAGAAACCTTGCCTGAAGAGTTAGTTGCAAGCTGAGCGCAGTCTCCCATAAAATCATTGCTTGCCTGCACAACGGGTAAGAATGTGTTCCCCCTTGTTTGTTGATGTACCACATGACAGTTGGGTTGTCTGTTAGAATCAACACCTGCCCTGGAAGAAGTAACTCCTTGAAAGCCATTAATGCAAACTGGACTGCTAACATCTCCTTCATGTTGATATGTAGATGCTGTAGTCTGGCAGGCCACTTGTCTTGTATCCACTTTCCATTTAGATGAGCTCCCCAAGCAATGTCTGAGGCATCTGTCGTTAGAATCCGACTCGCCTCTGGCCGGGTCACAGAGAGTCCCTTGTTTAGGTGACATTCCTGAGCCCACCACAAAAATTCCTGTTGAATGCAAGGTATTATTTGAATGACAGTGTCCAAATCCTGGCAGTGCTGTGTCCATACATTTTTGAGATACCATTGAGGCTTCCTCATATGCAGTTTGGCATTGGGAAGCACCAGAATACAAGATGCCATGAACCCTAAGGCTTGAAGGACTGTCCTTGCAGTCAGCCCGGACTGAAGAGATAGTTGATGGAAGTAAATGGAAAGATTCTTTTGTTTGTCCGGGGTTAAAAAGGCCATCTGGGCTGCTGTATTCAGTCTCACACCCAGAAAGCACATGTCTTGAGTGGGTACTAGACTGGACTTTATTTCGTTCACAGAATACCCTAGGCATCTTAGCACTGCTATCACATATTCCAAATGCTGTAAAAGGTCTTCCTTTTCTTGAGCCAGAATCAGGCAGTCGCCCAAGTAAGGATAGATTTGAATTCCTTTTAGCCTGAAGTAAGCTATCACTGGAGCCAGAACCTTTGTGAATACTCTGGGCGCAGTAGATAAGCCAAAGGGCAATGCAGAGAACTGATAATGAGAATTTCCAGCTCGAAAACGCAGATACTTCCTGCAACTTAGTCTGATAGGCACATGAAGGTAAGCCTCCTTGAGATCTAAAGTTACCATCCAGTGATCTTTGCCCAGCAGAGGTAAAAGCTGTTGTAACGTCAACATTTTGAACTTTGGAATGTCCAGATAAGTGTTGAGGATAGATAAATCCAAAATTGGTCTCCACGTGTTCCCCTTCTTTGGTACTAGGAACAGGCGAGAGTAAAATCCTAGGCCCCTTTCTGGCACAGGAACCGGCTGAATGGCCCCTATTTGGAGTAACAGAGAAATTTGCTTGTGAGCCTCTTTTCTTTGTGGAGGAGGAATGTCTGACATGCCTTTGAAAGGAGGCAAGGTATGGAAATAAAACCTGTAACCGTGGTGAATGATATCCAAAACCCATCTGTCTTGGGTAATTAAATCCCAATTTTCTTTGAAAAGAGCCAGCCTTCCTCCCAAAGGTGCTGCCAGACGAGAATGCACTGGCAGCTGAAAAGGCAGGTCATTGGGTCTGTTTACGAAAGGACTGACCCCTGCCCTCACCAGAAGTCTGAGCAGGTGAACTCCCTGTTCTAGGCCTAAACGAACCTTGAGCTCTGCCCCTACCACGTCTAGACCTACCCCTAGACTGGGAATCATAAGCAGGATATGTCCATCCCTTAGTAGGCCAATTTCTACTAAACTTGGAGGCTGCACCTGCAAAAAATCTTTAACAGTTTGCATAGACTTAGCCTTGTCCTCCATTTTCTTTAAAACAGCTTCCACAGGCGAACCAAACAACACGTCAGACTGCAAAGGAGCATCCAAAATCCTTGTCTTAACATGCACAGCTAAATTCTGATCCCTCAACCAGGCGTGCCTACGAAGAACAGAACCAGTGGCAGCCACCCTGGAGGAGGCCTGCACAGCATCAAAACCACATTGCAAGGAATGCTTACCCACCTGTTCAGACACATGAACTAAATCCTGCAACTCTTTACACTCAATACCTTCTGCCAGAGCATCCACCTTAGACTTCAATTGTGAAAGGAGATAATTTTGATATTTTAACATGTGAAACTGGCAATTCAACGCCTCATGGCTAAAGTGGAAGAAGTATACACTTTCTTTCCCCATCTATCCAAAGCCCTTGCCTCTTTATCAGGAGGAACAGGATTTTTAACAACAGAAGCCTTAACACCTTTAGGCCCCTGAGAGACAGTTTCGGGTCTGCCCTAGGACTCTTAAAAGATACTTATGAGCTTCAGGCACCCTATAGTACCTATCCGGTTTAACTGGGGCAGGAGGCAAAGAATCAGGGTTCAGAGAAGCCTCTGCAAAAACATCTTCCACCACATTCAGAACAGGAGGTATAGCCAAAGGCCTATGCTGGGGTAAAACAAGAATTCCCTAAGCCTCTTCCTGGAATCAGAGAAATCTTGACCTTCCCATTTAAAATGCTCCCTCATGGAATGCAGAGTCTCTGAAAATGAAAAATCCTCAGGAGGAGATGCTGAAGGAGTAGAATCATCCACATCAGAATCAGAATAAGGAGGATACTCCTGCAAGTCTTCAGCGGAAGACTCAGAAGCCTCGAACAGTGCTCAAAACTCTCAAACTCAGGATCCATCCTGGGCCTCTTATCAGGAGGGGGCATGGAACCTCTAATCATAGTAATCAAATCCTCTGCCATTTTAAGCATATGTTTCTTAGGCAAAGAGCCTGAAGAGCTAGGAGAAACCCCCACTGAAGTTAAACCTGGCCTGCCTCTCAAAGAAGCCTTGGAAACAGTAGGGAGGCTCTAACCACCTTAGGGAGAGAGGGAAGAACAGCCACCTGAGAAGCCCCTTCAGCCTGGCCTACCTCCTGAGAGGACACATCCTGTAACAGTAAAGTCTCTCCCTGAGACTCCAAAGAAACTCCTGGCAGAACCTCCGGCTCCACTGAGCCTTCTAAAGAACCGGCGTCCGGGACTGTCGGTTCTTCCACTCTAGGCTTTGCTGCTTTGTCCTTGCGCTTTTGACGAAGCGCCGGAGCATCCGACGGCATTTTATAATTACAACGCTTCCCAAAACTAACCTGGCACAGTCTAACCTTCTCTTAATGGTGCGTTTGTTAAATGTGGCACAAGAGCGGCATCCAACAACGTCGTGCTCAGGCCCTAAACAAGGTATACACAAGGTATGGTAATCCCTATGAGGTATCTGTTTCCCACAAGAAATACAGTTATTCACTTTTTCTGACATCCGGTTAAATACTGAGGCAAGAAAAAACCAAAATATTCCCCAACGGGGTACTTAGCCAACTTTGATTCGGTCTGAAACTCCGACTTCAGAAAATTTCAGAACGCCAACCTGCACTCGCAAAACTGCTTCTGCATCGGACCATGCGGCAAAAAAGACTGAGGATATGACGTCGGTCATGCGCATTAGTACCCTGACGTCCTGACGTCAGACTAATGCGCCTTGACCGACGTCAGCCATATACTTTGGTATTCGGGCCGACTGGGACAGCGGACTACCCAATAGTTAGGACTGCAGCAATGTGGAATGAAGAACATCGGAGGTCTGCTGCCAAGAGCAAAGGAGAAACTAGAATTTAGCAACTATGTTTGAGTCTAGAAAGTCTGAAAGAGCCAGGAGAGCAAAATGCCCCCAGGGCTAGTATTAAGACAAGCTGAAAGAAAAAAAAGTATGAAAGTAAGTGTGTGTGTGTGTGTGTGTGTGTGTGTGTGTGTGTGTGTGTGTATATATATATATATATATATATATATATATATATATGTATGTATGTATGTATGTATGTGTATATATATATATATATATATATATATATATATATATATATATATATATATATATATACACATATATATGTAGGTGTGTGTGTGTTTTGTTGTTGTCTTTCGGCTTTTCCTGGTTAGGGGTCGCCACAGCAGACCTCCGGTCCGCTAATGATTGGCAGTACATTTTCACGAACGCCGTGATGCCAGCTCGACATTCCACCTTCAACAAAGGCACGCCCATTTAAGCATGTCTTTCAAACACCCACCCAACCGCGGGGAGGACATGCAGACTCCACACAGAGGGTGTATATATCTATATATATATATATCTATATATATATATATATATATATATATATATATATATATATATACATACACACACATACACACACACCCAACAGTTCTTCAGCACTAACAAAATGAAGAAAAACAGCAGCTGTGCAGAGAAGTTTTATTCAAGCAAAGCCTGCATCAAATAACACAGACCGGTGAACAGTTTCGCCAAAAGCGTCATCAGCGTGTGATTAGAAAGGCAGAAACCTGGATTTAAATACAAAAGGATACAACAACGAGCAGCAGAAATTTAAAGGTGCAGTACTTCGTGCACCTATTCAGTACGTTTGAGTGCACCGTTTTCTTTGGGATTTATGTATTTGCTGAGTGCTGGTACGTACTAATGAGAGTCCAAACAAGACGGATGGGCTCAGAAAAACATCAGAGGTAATTTTTTACCTATATGTGATTGGAACCAGTTGGTATTTAGATTGAAGTGGGAAACTACAGGTTTCTGCCTCAATATGGCGGCAGGCACGGATTTCAGGGCCTATCTGGATAAACTAGCAGCGGATAAGGATAATTGCACTTTTTTTACTGCAACTACTAAGGTGCGGGATATGGTTAATGTGAATAACGGGGCAGGTCAGTCGGACTTGCAACAAGTGTTTAAAGAAATGACTGAAAACTCCAAAAAGGTACGTTCTTATGTGTGGCACTGCAAGCTTCTTAAAGCCTATTTGGCAGCGAATATTGCTCCTGGGGGGCTGAGAGTATGTCGAACCAGGGCTTGGTAGTGGTAGGAGGGCCATACAACAAACTGCTTCCAATATGTTTTTACAGTTGTTAGTGGAATATTACGAAAAGCAATTGCCGGATCATTTGCTAAAGCTTGAGGCTTGCTATGAACGTACCAAGGAACAGGTTAATGCTCCCAAATATCAAGATTTATATGCACAATTTGTTTTTGCTACCGACAAATATCAGAGAGATGTTAATGACTTTAAAATCTGCAATGGTTTACTCTTGGAAGAAACAGAAACGTGGGGTGAGATTTATGTAAGATAAAAATACTGCCAGGCCTAAACGTAATAGGGTCAAATCTGATACGTCATCTAGCGTTTCTGAACTTTCTTCCAGTATTTCTAATACTAACACTGGACCTGAAGCAGGGGAGATGCCTGTTACTACCTTACCAGCCTTCAAGCGATATAAAAATCCCTTTAGGAAGGCAGGCTGCAAGCATAGTAGAAAAGTCTATACAGAAGATATTCCAGGACAGTCTGCATCAATAACGGACACTATCCCAAATTCTCTACCTGACAATGATGTTGATGATGTTAATGATGTTAACAACTTGGTCATTAACTTTAAGTATAATTTTTCATCTAGCGAACTCAGTGTGTTAAATAAAGGTCTGGGATTTGTGTCATCCTTTTATGTGTCTCATGATATAACAAATTATGTAAAAACCTTCTGCAGAAACTTAAATCTCAAATATTTTTTTGCACATAAAGGGGCTTTAAAAAGAACTGGCCCAGAGGGTTTTCATTTCATAAAATCAGAATTTGTGCCTTATAGCACCATAAAAATTTTTGAGCAGTTGGTTTTAAAGGATTTGCATGTTAATCAGTCCAATATTTTTCGGTCCGGCATGGACAATCTGACGACTTCTGAGAAACTGGCAGAGAAGGAACATATAGTGATTGTGGGAGGAGATGAAGGTGGAGCAGTTATTATATGGGACAAGAAACATTATTTACAAGAGGCTCAACGACAGCTATCTGACAGTTTTCTATTAAGCAATGTCTACTAATTCTACACTAGAATACAAACTGGAAATTGACAAACTTCTTGAAGAGGCCAAAGAGAGAGGCGTAATTACAGCCCCTTTGATGTCACTGTTGAAGGTTGAGGTACCAATACCTCAATACTTCTATTTGGTCCCCAAGATACACAAAAACACTTCATAATCCACCTGGACCCCTATTGTGGCAGGCAGAGGCTCATTAATTGAACCTTTATCTGAATATTTAGAGTATAAGCTAAAACAGCTTCTTCCTCTGTTTACAGCTAGGATCTGGGATATCAAACAGTTTTTGTCCCTGAAGGACAACTGGCAAATTTTGACTACAGCTTATTTGGGAACTTTAGATGTTCAATCACTGTATACTAGTATTCCGCATGAAGGAGGAATTAGGGCTATACAATAATGGATGACACAATCCAGCTTAATTAGTGAGGAAGAAAGTGTATTTCTGATACAACTGCTTAAACTGGTGTTAGAGCATAATTTTTTCTTGTTCCAGAATCAATGGTATCTACAGGTAAAGGGAACAGTAATGGGGGGCAACATTTGCTCCTATTTATGAAGACCTGTTTATGGGATACCTTGAAGTTCAATACATCTATACTGCTCCACCCGGTTTTAAAAGTAAACTCATTATGTGGAGACGATACCTGGATGATTGTTGGGTTGTGGGGGGGGGGGGGTGACCTACCCATTTGGCATTCCTTTGTAGAATACCTTAATCACAATGAATATGGTATTAAGTTTACTGGAGGCATCAACTCAAAGAAGGTTGAGTTCTTGGATGTTAAAGTAACAAAGACAGTGGATGGTACTTGGGTTACTGACCTGTATAGAAAACCATTCTCCAAGAATGCCTTTTTACATGCTAGTAGTTGTCACCCCCGCCACACAATCCAAAACATACCAGGGTCACAATTTCAAAGAGTTAGGAGAACCTGCTCGCAGGATTCTGTATTTGAAACACAGGCTTTAAACCAGATTTATTAACAGAGGCTATAATAAAACCAAGACGGAAGCAGCCCATAGGCTATCTAAAGATGGGATCAGAACTGAGTTATTGTCAGATAGACAGCAAAATGAAAGGTCACAAGAAGAAAAAGTGAGATTCATTACAACTTATGGTACTAATACTTTCCATATAAAGAATATTATTTCTAAACATTGGCATGTTTTACACTCAGATTCTTTTTTACACAAATAGTTGAGGATCATTGTAGTTTTGGGTACAGACAGGGTAAATCATTGGGGCAACACTTTTCAACCTTTAAAAAAGGCAGAAAAGTGAACTTTAAATCCACAGTGGGTACGGTGGGCAGTACTTACTGTGGTTTTTGTAAATATTGTAAACTGATGGCAAAAAACAAGTCTTTTACATCAGTGAACACCAAGAGGGTGTTTGACATTAAACATCTGATAAAGTGCACCAGTACATGGGTCATTTATAATGCTGTGTGTCAGTGCGGGGCTTTTTATATAGGCCAGACCTCTTGAACATTAAAACAAAGAATTGCTGTGCATATCAGTGACAAAGTGTCAGAGAGCTCGAAGTGCTTTATACAAACACAAGATAGTTCACATTACAGCTCAATGTGTGTTTGTAGGCCTAGATTTAGTTACTATACAGGAAGATAATATTTCACTTAAACAAAATTTTGACTGATAAGGAACGTAGATGGATTGTTAATCTGGGGGCTCTTTTTAAACCAGGTTTGAACGACCAGTGGTAGAATCAATACAGAAAATAAAATATGTTAATAGATACATACTATAGGGGTTTCTACTGCATAGTGATTTAAATGTATAGGGATTTAAATGTAGAGCGTGGGTAGTCCAGATCAGACTTAACACACCATAGACAAAATATCTGTGTCTTTCTGTGTCTTTTCGGCTTTTCCCAGTTAGGGGTAACCACAGCGGAACTCTGGTCAGCTAATGATTGGCAGTTGATTTTTACGTGACGAGTTGCCAGCCCCGACGCACAACCTTCAACAAAGGTACGCCCATTCACGCACGTCTCCACACAGAAGACGCTCTAGCTGGGAATCGAACCAGACAGCGTCTTACAGTGAGGCGGCAATGCTACCGCAGCACCACCGCCGCAGTCACCATAGACAAAATATAATATGCAATATTGTAGTAACATATTTTTATATCTATGGTATGTACACATGTATTGTTCATCATTATATTATAGATTTCAGTATACAAGCATTTGAAACAGGGTGCTGGTGTTCTGACATTTTCATATATGACAATACATATATGACAATACATACATGTATTTATTTATATGTGGATGTATTTGTTTATTTGTTTCTTACATATTGGTTGGAATATTATCTGGCTATACTGTGATATGTGTTTACATCTGTACCTGGTCTGTGTATGATAATGTATAGTACCCTTGTTGAATGATACAAGTCTGGGTTCTTTATCATATTGTGTATTAATATCTCTTTTAAACAAATTGTATTAAGTCAGGGGGAGTGCAAATATATGTTTTGGTACTAATGTTTACAGGTTTATTTACATTAGATATTTGAATAATTGGGGGATATGTTTTTCGCATTATGGGTCTGCACTTTTAAATTTCTGCTGCTCATTGTTGTATCCTTTTGTATTTAAACCAAGGTTTCTGCCTTTCTAATCACACACTGATGACGCTTTAGGTGAAACCGGTCACCGGTCGGTGTTATTTGATGCAGGCTTTGTTTGAATAAAACTTCTCTTCACAGTTGCTGTTTATCATTTTGTTACAGAGTGCTGAAGAACTGTTGGGCATTTATATTTAGTACTTCGTGCACCTATTCAGTACGTTTGCATGCACCGTTTTCTTTGGGATTTATAGATATATATATGTATGCATATATATATATATATATATATATATATATGTGTGTGTGTGTGTGTGTGTGTATACATATATATATATATATATATATATATAAATATGTATATATGTGTATATATGTATATATTTGTATACATGTGTGTGTGTGCGTGTATAGATATATATATATATATATATATATATATATATATATATGTATATGTGTATTCTATATCCTATACCGGAAGAATGCAAAGTTCCTATAATCACGGCTGCACAGGTAAAAAACACACTCTCCAAAGCCAAGAACACAGCCTCCATGGGACCTGACAATATCCCAGGCTGCGTTCTACATGAATTACAGAATGAACTGGCACCCTACCTAAGTACTATGTTCAATCATAGCCTCACCTCAGGCTTTGTACCCACTGAATGGTGCACCGCGACGGTTATCCCACTCCACAAAGGGGGATCCATGACGGACCCCGGGAACTACCGCCCCATTATCCTGACGAGCCTGGTCTGCAAGGCCATGGAACGTATCATCGTGGAACTCAAAGACATTGGTAATTTCCAAACTCTGGACCCTACCCAGTTTGGATTTGTAAAAGGCAGATCATGTCTCCTAAATCTGATTGACTTCTTTGAAGCAGTCACCAAAGCCATAGATGAGGGTAAAATGGTTCACATAGTTTATCTAGATCTCGCCAAGGCTTTCGATACCATCCCCCACTCTGGAATTATAGATAAGCTCACTAAACTAGGTATAAATCCCTATGTCACAAGATGGGTTGCCAACTGGCTCACGGACAGAACCCACACTGTGAAAGTAGCAGATTCCAAATCCGACATCAGACCAGTGACAAGTGGAGTACCACAGGGTTCAGTCCTGGGTCCTCTCCTGTTTGGTATCTACTTCTCAGAAGTGCAGGCTAACACAGAAGGTCTTTGGCTAACAAAGTTTGCAGATGACTGCAAACTAGGAGCCATAATCAAAACTCCTAACGATGTGGACAAACTACAAAAGGGCCTCACTGAGACAGATACCTGGTGTCAAAGCCATGGCCTGAAGCTCAATGCCAAAAAGTGTATTGTCATCCCCTTTGGTAAAAACTCTGTACCCATGAACTACCACATAGCTGGTAGTCTACTTAATGCCGAAAATGTGATACGAGACCTTGGGACACAAGTGGACAGTAGTCTTTCCTTTGATAATCACATTGCCACAGTGGTCAGGAAATCCTTCTACGTGGCTCATCTCATCACAAAAGGATTCTCATCCAGAAAAAAAAAAAAGAAGTCATTGTTCCCCCTCTACTCATCACTCATTAGACCCATTATAGAGTACAACGCCCCTTTTGGTATGTACCTCACAAGACATCTACAACATCTGGAAAGACCACAGAAATACCTCACAAAGAGGATTACTGGCCTCAAACAGATGCCCTACGCAGACAGTCTTAAAAAACTACAGCTTTACTACATCGCACATCGCCTATTCAGGGGTGATCTCTGCCTAACATACAAAGCTATGTCAAACCCAGAGCTGTTGTACATGCCCTACATAAAGAAATCCCAATCCCTCCAAGCTACACGCTCTAGGGATCTAAACCTTGTCACCACAATAAACAGAACATGCTGGAGGGATAGATTCCTGTCCCAGAGACTTCCCATACTCTGGAACAGACTACCTATCTTTGTCAAACAGAGCTCCTCATTAGCACTCAAGAAAAATCTTGATGATTGGATGGGAAATGGGAAATTCACCCCGGGGATCACTTCTGTGGCTCTGCTCGACAGGGGCACAGGAAAATAATTTTCTTGGGTGGCAAAAGCCAGGGTACATTTTTTTGGCTAGGCTTGTATGGGCCATAGGGCCGATAGCCTAGTACCTACCTATAAACCTATACGTATATATATATATATATATATATATATATATATATATATATATATATATATGGGTCTAGGTTAGAAGATCGACAGCCGATATAACCGACAACGGATTAGCGGGCGCAAGATGATCGACACTCGGAAGACCGACGCTACGGATGAAAACGCCAACGCCAGGGATAGTGAGTTGGAAAGAAGGCTGTGTGAGTATGCGGTGGTGACTGACGTTAGGGTGCGAGTAAGGTAAGTGTGGATAGTGACAGTCTGTGGGGATAGGGGTGGGTTAAGTGAGTTAGGGTTAGGGCGCGGGTTAGGTAAGTGTGCGGTAGTGGCAGTTGTTTGGGTTAAGGCGGTTAAGTGAGTTAGGGTTAGCGCCGGTTATGTAAGTGTCGGTAGTGGTATTTTTTGGTTACGGTGGGTTAAGTGAGTTAGGGTTAGGGCTGGTTAGCTGAGTGTGCGATAGTGACGGACTTTAGGGTAAGGGTTTGGGTTAGGGTTGGACATAGTTGTGTGTGTGAGGTTTAGTGTGGGTTTGTGAGGATTTTGGTGTGCTTGTGTTCTGTGTGTGGTTTTTGGATAAGGGGATGTGTTTTGTTAGTTGATTGTTGTTATTGTGGTGTGTGCAGTGTATGGGGTTTCGTGTTTGTGGAGCCGGTTACTTGTTTGTCGGGCATGTGAGGTGTCGTGTTTATGGTTTGCCGATAATGTGGTGTCGATGTTTCTGTTGTCGGTGAAAGTGGCTGTCGATCTTATGACCTAGAACCATATATATATATATATATTATATATATATATATATGTATACATGTATATATATATATATATATATATATATATATATATATGTGTATATATATACATATATATATATATATATATATATATATATATATATATATATACATATATATATATATACATATATGTATACATACATATATATATATACATATATGTATACATACATATATATATATACATATATGTATACATACATATATATATATATATATATATATATATATATATATATACACACATACATACATGTATATACATAAATATGTGTATATATATATATATATATATATATATATATATATATATATATATATGTGTATATATTTGTATATGTGTGTGTGTGTGTATATATATATATATATATATATATATATATATATATATATATATATATATGTATATGTGTATTCTATATCCTATACTGGAAGAATGCAAAGTTCCTATAATCACGGCTGCACAGGTAAAA
Source organism: Protopterus annectens (assembly GCF_019279795.1). NCBI lineage: Eukaryota > Metazoa > Chordata > Ceratodontiformes > Protopteridae > Protopterus > Protopterus annectens. The sequence goes on along the minus strand of NC_056750.1, from coordinate 321,220,177 downwards.
ATAACACTCTCCAAAGCCAAGAACACAGCCTCCATGGGACCTGACAATATCCCAGGCTGCGTTCTACATGAACTACAGAATGAACTGGCACCCTACCTAAGTACTATGTTCAATCATAGCCTCAACTCAGGCTTTGAACCCACTGAATGGTGCACCGCGACGGTTATCCCACTCCACAAAGGGGGATCCATGACGGACCCCGGGAACTACCGCCCCATTATCCTGACGAGCCTGGTCTGCAAGGCCATGGAACATATCATCGTAGAACTCAAAGACATTGGTAATCTCCAAACTCTGGACCCTACCCAGTTTGGATTTGTAAAAGGCAGATCATGTCTCCTAAACCTGATTGACTTCTTTGAAGCAGTCGCCAAAGCCATAGATGAGGGTAAAATGGTTCACATAGCTTATCTAGATCTCGCCAAGGCTTTCGATACCATCCCCCACTCTGGAATTATAGATAAGCTCACTAAACTAGGTATAAATCCCTATGTCACAAGATGGGTTGCCAACTGGCTCACGAACAGAACCCACACTGTGAAAGTAGCAGATTCCAAATCCGACATCAGACCAGTGACAAGTGGAGTACCACAGGGTTCAGTCCTGCGTCCTCTCCTGTTTGGTATCTACCTCTCAGAAGTGCAGGCTAACGCAGAAGGTCTTTGGCTAACAAAGTTTGCAGATGACTACAAACGAGGAGCCATAATCAAAACTCCTAACGATGTGGACAAACTACAAAAGGGCCTCACTGAGACAGATACCTGGTGTCAAAGCCATGGCCTGAAGCTCAATGCCAAAAAGTGTATTGTCATCCCCTTTGGTAAAAACTCTGTACCCATGAACTACCACATAGCTGGTAGTCTACTTAATACCGAAAATGTGATACGAGACCTTGGGAAACAAGTGGACAGTAGTCTTTCCTTTGATAATCACATTGCCACAGTGGTCAGGAAATCCTTCTACATGGCTCATCTCATCACAAAAGGATTCTCATCCAGAAAAAAAAAAGAGGTCATTGCTCCCCTCTACTCATCACTCATTAGACCCATTATAGAGTACAACGCCCCTTTTGGTATGTACCTCACAAGACATCTACAACACCTGGAAAGACCACAGAAATATCTCACAAAGAGGATTACTGGCCTCAAACAGATGCCCTACGCAGACAGTCTTAAAAAACTACAGCTTTACTACATCACATATCGCCTACTCAGGGGTGATCTCTGCCTCACATACAAAGCTATGTCAAACCCAGAGCTGTTGTACATGCCCCATTTAAAGAAATCCCAATCCCTCCGAGCTACAAGCTCTAGGGATCTAAACCTTGTCACCACAATAAACAGAACATGCTGGAGGGATAGATTCCTGTCCCAGAGACTTCCCATACTCTGGAACAGACTACCTATCTTTGTCAAACAGAGCTCCTCATTAGCACTCAAGAAAAATCTTGATGATTGGATGGGACATGGGAAATGCACCCCGGGGATCACTTCTGTGGCTCTGCTCGACAAGGGCACAGGAAAATAATTTTCTTGGGTGGCAAAAGCCAGGGTACATTTTTTGGCTAGGCTTGTATGGGCCATAGGGCCGATAGCCTAGTACCTACCTATGAACTTATACGTATATATATATCTATATACATATATATATATATATATATATATATATATACATATATATATATATATATACATATATATATATATATATATATATATATATATATATATATATATATATACACACACACACATATACATATATATATGTGTGTTTGTGGGTGTGTGTATACATATATATACACACACACATATATATATATATATATATATATACACACACACACACACACACACACACACATATATATATATATAGATATATATATATAGATATAGATATATATATATATTTATATAGATATATACACAGGAGATATATAGACTATGTGTTCTTCATTTGGGAGGGTAGTGAGCAGCATTTGCATCATTTTCTGGACACACTTTTTGAGTCCATTCCCTTTTTAAAATTTAACTTTGCTTCCTGTGGGTCACATGCCACTTTTGTGGCTGTATGCGTTTCCTTTGACCCTGTCAGTCTCTCTTGGTCATCCACACTCCATAGAAAAAATACTTTCCGGAATAATTATTTGGATTACTCCAGTATGCACCCACGTTTCAGGAAACGCAATATGGCTAGGGGGCACCTTATACGTATCTCACGCTTGGTTAGCAATGCTGACATTTTTAACAATGAGTGTGCCATACTTTAAAGACTTTTAATTGACAGACATTATCCTAATGACCTTTTGGATTCCCTGATTTCGGAATCAAAGCAGCTAGATTTGTTAAATTTCCTCCATCGTCAAGTTTGGTTTTCCACTTAAACAGCAGATTTTGCATAACTGTCAACAAATGGATGGTACACACACCCACGTTTTACCCACTCAGGATATTTTGCTCTCTCAGGATGTTTTGGCTAACACACATCCCATTTCTACTTCTATCACTGCTCTAGTCCCCGATGCACCTTCTTCTACAACTTCAGCCATATCACTGACAGAGGATAATGTGCGAAATTGGACTACTGCTTTTCCTATCCCTATTTGCCTGGATTCCACCAACATAAGGAACATCATTTTATCCAATTGGGAGATTCTTATCAATAGTCAAGAAGTTGCAAATCGACTTGGGGAAGCTCCCTCATTTTTATACAAGAGATCCAGGATGCTCAGAGTTTCATTTGAGAATAGAGACTCTCCTTTCCTTGTTGACTTTTCACCTTCTTAAGAGCTTTCTAAAGGAATGTTTCCCTGTGGCAACTGTGTCACTTGCCCTCACATTGTTAAAGGACCTTTGTTTAAATTTAAACACAATAATTATAACATTACTTTTCAAAATCATTTTGACTGCAAGACTAGTAATGTGGTTTATGCCACGGTCTGTGATTCTTGTCCTGCTTTTCATGTGGGTAAAACCACTAGGAAACTGTCCTCTAGAATCATGGAACATTTAGCTGCTGTTAGAATTAGAAACCCGAGAAATGTTTTAGCTAAGCACAGTTAGACGTCAGGGTTTTGTTGGTTTTAAGTTCTTTGTTTTATAACATGTCAATAAGCAATAGTGTATTAACATCACTAAAAAAGCGTATAAAGAACTACTTTGGCAGTTGAGACTCAGTGCAGATGCTCCTTCAGTCATTAATGAAAATATAAATATCGAGTGTCCGCTTAGGTGGTTTCGTTAGAGTTTTCCTTTCATACTGACTCTATGTCAGTTTTATTGATTGACAGCCTACATTACTCATTATGTCATTGTTAGCACGGTCACCATTCTTTGATTGCATTTAATTTTTACATGTCTGTTGATTGCTGGTTATTATATTTTAAGACCACCCATTAGTAGCTTTTTGTTATATATATATATATATATATATATATATATATATAAGGTTTTCACATTTTTTCATTGTCTGAAAAAGTCTTCGATACTAATAAAAGACGAAAGCTCATTACAGGCTCCATTGCAGTTTTGTTTTATATATATATATATATATATATATATATATATATATACACACACACATATATATATATATATACACATATATATATATATATATATATATATACACATATATATATATATACAGTGTGTGTGTGTGATATATATATGTTTATATATATATATATATATATATATATATATGTATGTGTGTGTGTATATGTGTGTTTATATATATATATGTGTGTGTGTGTGTGTGTGTGTGTATATATATATATATATATATATATATACACACACACACACCTGTGTGTGTGTGTGTGTGTGAGAGTGTGTGAATATATATATATTTATATATATATATATATATATATATATATATATATATATATATATATATACACTCACACACACACCTGTGTGTGTGCGTGCGTTTGTGTGTGTGCGTTTGTGTGTGTGTACGTGTATGTAGATGCGTGTGTGTACAGACTGAACTTGACAGTCAAGAGGAGCAGGCAAACACTTGCACCACACCACACTCATCACATAGTCCCACTAAACCTACACCACCAAAATCCACACATACAAACAAAAACATTTGCAGAGGTTCTCAATAATAATCTGCTCAAGCAACAGAGACCTCCAAAGCAGAAACGCAAGCAACCTCCACCCCCCAACACAACCCAAATGACACATAGCCCACAGAGTCAGTGTGCAAATAAACCACAGCCCATAAGGCAAACCAACATACCCAACACACTAGTCATAGAGGACTATGGTCAGCCACACTGATGAACCACTCACTAGGCTAAACAAGGAGAAGGTTACTGTCAGCTGCCTGTAGGGTGCCAGGATTCGCCACATAACCCACGCACTCAGGTCACTCCAAAACAAGTACAAATAGGACTCTGTCATTGTCCATGTTGGTGTGAATGACCTGAGACGTACCTCCCTGGAATACATGAAGAGACATGGAAGAGCTCTCCGATCTTGTAGCCCAAAGGTATGACCCCAGCCCTGAGTAGCATCCTGCCATCGCCCAAAATGTCACTGCAGTACAAGGAGAAAATGACTGACCAACAATTGGCTAAGCTTCTGGTGTCATTCTAATGGGATCCAGTATCTGTCTGCCTGGGACGACATGGTCAACAGGCCACGATGCTTTGCCAGAGATGGCCTGTACCTGTCGCCCCTGGGATTCTGGACACTGGCTAAGGCTCTTGCCGCCCCTATAGTGCCTTTTTTTAGGCCAAGGTTCAAATGACAAATTCACCACCGTAACATGAACAGGCAAACAAAAACTGAGGGTAATGTTACTCAATGCTAGAGGTCTAAATCTCAAAATGCACTCACTCAAGGCACTCCTTAAAATGGAGAACATCGATAACGGTGCATGACAGACCTGGTTCAAGGCTCTATAGAGCACCCCCGCATTAACAAGCTGCAACTCATGCCACACTTTTCGGCCATCTAACCTGGACCATAATACCAAAGGCAGAGGTGTGTCCATATTCATTAAGGATATCCACACCTCCAGGCTAGTTGCTCAGCATAATGCATCCGAGGTTATCCAAGTGCAAGTAACTCTGGGCAAAACTGCAACCCAAATTGTAGCTTGCTAAAGATCCCCCACAATGCCCTAGGATTCCCACTCCTCCTTTCTTGAATTACTGGAAAATATTAGGGTTCAACCAAACACCCTAATAGGTGATTTCAACTACCCCACCATTAACTGGGAAAACTACTAGTGTACCAACTCTTTCGCTCAACGCTTTCTGGAATTCATAAATTCCAATGCCCTGGATCAACTTATCCACACTCTCATTAGGGGCAACAATATCCTAGACCTAGTCATTACCAACATGAGTGACCAGTGTTCCACACCTGAAATCAACTCCTCGTTGGTTAGATCCAACCATAAGCTAATCACCCTAGATATCCGCATCCCACATCCACCCACCATTAAGGAAACCACAGTAAAAATGTTTCTAAAGCCAACTTCATGCTTCTTAAGCCAGAAGTGGCGAACTTCATGACACACATGCAGACAATACAGTTACGACTGCTGAATCCTACACAAATGCACTCTATAAGCACTTATATGAGTGCCTGGATCGTGCTATCCCAAACGGAACCAAGACTCTATCCTCCAGAAAAAGGAAGCCAATGTGGTGGTCCCCTGCCATAAACAAACTCTACAACAGAAGGAAGAAACTGTTGCAAAAGAGAGTACAATCCAATGAGTGGAGGAGCTCCCTGGTCAGCCTCAGTAAGAAGCTGAGATCCCTTACAAGATCCTCCAAAGCTAGCTATGAAAACAAAATAGCCACTGATTCTAAGGGCAACCACAAAGCATTCTACAGCTATGTCAAGAATTTCAGTGGCAACACCCAGATCTGCTCTGAGTTACAGCACAATGGCACGAAAATTACAGAACCAACTGATATTGCCAATATCCTGGCAGATAGGTTCAGTGCTTACTTTACCCCCCTCTCACCCCAAAAGGGCCCATATCTATACAGGAAGAATGCAGAAGCCCTGTAATCACATCTATGCAGGTAAAGGTTGCACTCTCTAAAACCACAAATACAGCATCCATGGGACTGGACAACATCCCAGGCTGTGTTTTACATGAACTTCAGAACGAACTAGCTCCCCACCTAAGCACCATGTTCAATCACATTCTCATGTCAGGCTTTGTGCCCACTGAATGGTGCACAGCAACAGTTATCCCATTCTACAAAGGGGGCACCACCACTGATCCTGGGAACTATAGCCCTATTAGCCTGACGAGCCTGGTCTGCAAGGCCATGGAAGGTATCATCATGGAACTCAAAGACATTGGTAACCTCCAAACTCTGGATCCCACCCAGTTCGGGTTTGTGAAAGGCAGATCATGCCTTCTGAACCTGACTGACTTCTTTGAAGCAGTCA